>NW_004567126.1:4405624-4406542 GCF_000260355.1 Condylura cristata | reverse complement strand
AACATAGAGAGGCCCTAGGAAGTGCCTCAAACGGGGAGACTTGCTCAGGGGTCTACCTAGTTACCACATCTACCCACAAAAAACGGTGGTAAAACCCTGGAGTTAAAGAAATATAGCTGGGCTCTTTGGAAGGATCTCAGGCAGTAGGGAGGTACTACTCAGGGAGGGACTATTTGGACTAACAAAAAGAGCCCTGAAAGCTCAGAGGGAGGACTGGCAGCCTGCTCAGCTGGGAGGATTTCAGCTCTCTGGCACTCCCCCTGCACACCTGTGGGGAGGGAGAGATCCCACCCCTACAATAGAGGCCAAAGACTTGGGAGCCAGAAAAGCTTACAATACTTAGAGTGTAAACAAAGCCAGCCACCAACTCAGCCAAAGGCCCAGCTCCAGGGAGACCTACAACACTTCTAATTCATCATAACCACCACGGACACACCAAGCATAGAGGGAACATGGGACATCTGAAGGCTACAAAGATCAACAGACATATTCCAGAAACATGGCCTCAATGAGTTACTAGAGAGGCTGAACAACACAAGAGACCCCTGACTGTTACCAGCTGAGACAAAGGACACAATTACACACAGTGGGGGGTGGGTAAAATAACACAAATCAGAATACCCTCCACAACTGAACTGTCTGGAAGTCCCTCAGCTATTTCAGAAAGAACATCCAAAAAAAAAAAAAAATGCAGGTCAATAATAGCAATACCATATCTCAGCGAATAGAAAGTATTAGAAAATACACACCAGGGGAAAGAAAACAAACAAATATTCATGCAAGTCCACAGGGGGAAAATTCAACACAAAAAGATCAGAAAGATCAGTCAACAGAAACTACAAAAGAAATAGAAGAACTCCTCAACCTACCATATAAAGAATTCAGAATCATCATGATAAACGAACAAAATGAAATGAG
>NW_004567126.1:4352935-4402124 GCF_000260355.1 Condylura cristata | reverse complement strand
ATCTTTTGTCTTCTTGTATTTTTGAACATCATTGTAATTTATATTTTGAATTTCTCTTATATTTGCTCTTTTAAAATTTCCTGTAGTAAAATGATATGGTAGAGATAACATAAATAGCCCCTACTTCTTAAAGTTCGTATTCATTATATTCTTTAAAATATTTGATTTTTCTATATATCATTTATAGTTTGGGGTATTTAGGATGTAGATAACTTGTCATTTTGGTCATGGATAGTAATGTCCTGGAGTGAGAATGATTATTATCTTTTTATCTGTGAATACAAGTGAATTTTATAGTTGAGCTGCATCCTCTTTCCTGTACTGTAGAGTGGGACTGATTTCATGTCTCTTTTCACTTGTAGTTACAGTTGTTCTTCTAAAAACCCTATTATTTGTGAATCATACTATAGCCTGTTAGATTGGTGTTAGACAATACCAAAGTGGCTAATGTATACCTCAAGGTCACAGGTCTGCAGCATCTTCGGTGCCTGACCAGTAAACCACTTACTCCATTTTCTCATTCTGAAATGGATTTTAGTACTTATTTCTTCCCTCCCATGCTAGAATAATATGCATTTGGATTGTGGATTTAAATTATGCAAACACTAGCAAAAATACTTTTCATGCCTTTTTCTCAGTTCTTACAATTCTTTGTAAGAAAGTGAGGCATAGTAAACTCTTGTCCAAACAAATCTAGTAAATTAAAAAAAAAAAGAGAGAAAAAAGAAAAGGATTTGACAAAAGTCTGTCCTATACTCTGGAAATAACTACAGCTTTTTGGTCTATTGCAAATTAGTCTTGACGGTAACCTCAGTTTAGGATTATACACTAGCATCAGGGTTTTCTTGCATCCTTTGCTCCTGAACTTTGTATAGTACAACTTGTGAGGCTCTCACCAGGAAAAAAATGTTCGTTTTGATTCAAGCCCCTATTCAAGAGTCTCTTGACCTTGGAAATTCTCCTACACTTTCTCACTTCAGTCCCGCCTAGAGTGTGTTTAATGAGGGTATATTGCTCACCCTAAATTAGAAATCAACTTGTCTTTGAAGAGATTAATCTCACTGCTGTTAAAAGGCCTTATGTACTAAATGTCCAGCCTTCTTCCAGTAAAGAACCAATTTTAAAATGTGTGCACAGTTTATTACGCAACTATGGAGGATTTATACATGTATGTGCACACAAACATACTCATGTATTCATCTTTTCTTTGTTTTGTGATCATGCTTATTATTTACTGGGTGCTTTAGTAGAGAATGTTACAGAGATGATACCTGTTTGTGCTTTAACACTTCCAAATACTGAGTTTCTTATATATGAAGAGAAAGGAAAACCCATATATTTAACAAACAAGTTCCTTTAGCATGAGTATTGGTCAAGGGGCAGAGACCAGCCAGCAGTTACAACAGGCAGCAAAATAATGCAAATACTTGTGATATGTCCTAAGGAACTATGGCATCTGACGGGGGAAAAGGAAATAGGAGATATACACACACACACACATGTGCGCGCGCACGCTTTATGAATAGAAATTTGCTTTTGACCAGCATTTCTGGACTGTAAATATATTTTGCATTTGTTTGGCCAAGGATTTGAATTCAGTAATAGTGTAGTTTCTCCCATCTTCGTTGAGCCTTTCCTTTTTAACCTCAGAGACTTGGCTAAACAAAGATCTACAAGTAAAGCTCTTTCTACTTTAGTGTAAAGCTGTGTCCATTTTAAACCAGAGCATTTTCTTTTCCTTGGATTTTCAGTTGCTAGAATACTGAAAGTGTAGAATCAGTTTTCTATAAAGACCAAGTTATGATAAGTTTTAAAAATTGGTAAAATTTATTTACTAATTGGTGTCATTACCTTCCCACATACATGCATGCATACTGTAACCTTGTGTACCTAACTACCTTTTACTAAAATTCATTATCAGGAAAGCCACAGATTTATCCTGACATATCAATTTCTCTGAAGAACATTAAATTGGACTCCTGCTTTTCTTTCTTAAAGAAAATATTTAAATATTGACAGGAGTTACTTTTAACCTACCTTGGTATTCTAAAAGTAAGTCTAACCTCCCTTATAGTGAAACAAGTTTTAAAAGAACTCTTTCAAAACATTCAAAGGAAAACAAGATTGGCTCAGCTTTGATCTGTTCTAATCAGGTGACTGGCAGGAAAATGTGAAAAAGAGGAGTCATCCATTTCTAGGTAACAGTTCATTGTATTTTAAGGATGTAATAGTCCATAATTCTTGGGCAAAAAAAAAATGATAAATTTCAAGCAAGATGAATTAGTCACTTGTGAATAGAATGCAGTCTAAACACTAAAATAGATCTTATGTTGTTTATCTAGACATAAAAATTTACAAATTATATAATACATGGTTTTACTAACTTTGTTTGTTTTAAGATTTATTTATTTATGCATACAGAACTGGGATACAGGCCAGAAATGCAGAGGGTGGTGAGAGGGTTCAACAGAGACAGTGTGGGGAACAGAACAGGCAGATTGATGCAGTGCACTGCTGAGGGGAGCAGCAGATGAGAAAGGAGAGGTTTCATCACCCACCATGTGGGTCACCTCTCTGGCTGGAGATCAAACATGTGGCTGTGACTAGTTGCGTAGTGCTGTATTTTAACCCATTGCACCACCAAGGAGGGTCTAGTTTTACTAATTTTGAATCTTTGAGATAGTTCATTGCTATTAAATAATTTTCTATTTGTAAATGTCAATCATATATTGACACCAATGAAATATTCTGTTTGCTAATTCCTGCTGCTGACTCATATCTTAACTGAATTGATCTGTATTCAATGATTTCATTCTTTCCATCTTCAAAAATTTTGCTTCCTGAGGACTGATCAAGTTGTTACATCATTATCTAAGTAAGGGTTTTATTAAATCAATCCTTTCTGTATAGGGTGTGGTTATTTTGATCATTTTGCTACATGAATGCAGTCACTTATAAATACTAAACACATGCAATGCTTTGACCTTGACTTCTGATCATCCTTTACACACATATCTGAGCAAAACAATAACAGGTTAAGTTTGTTTTTATCCCAGTGCACAGGTTTTATAATTGCTTCTATGTCAGATTGTTGAGTCATTTGGCTTGAGAATAGTGTATATTTCCTATTTACAGAAAAAAAATAAAATTTTTCACGTAATTCAAGAAATATGATTTTATGTTACTGTTGTTAACTACTATTGGCTCCTCTTAACCTTTTTAGAGAAGGAGAAAGAAATCAAAATGATAATTATGAGGAAGGCTTCCTGATTTCCTGGTAGCCAAATGAGGGCAAACCAAATTTCTCTTAATAATTTAACTATTTAGGGCTCTTCCTGGTGGTGCAGTGTATTAAAGCACAGCATGTGAAGCTATCCAAAGCAGCGTTGGTGTGAGTTCTATCTCATGCCATGGAGAGGAACCACATGGCAGCAGACATTTCGTGTCTCACCCTCTGCTCCCCTCAGCAGTGTACTTAATTTATATCTGCCTGTTCTGCTTTCCACTCTGTCTCTGATGAATTCTTTCACTGCTCCTGCACCTCTGGCCTGTACCCCAGTTCTGTATGCACAAATTAATAAATCTTAAAAAAAGGACTTAACTATGTATTCACTGTAGAATTATGTAAGTGCTGATGCCCCAAAGCCTGGCACTGAGTGTGTATTATAAACTGTTCACTTGTGGAAACAGTCCTCATAATTATGGAGTAAAAGTGAGAAGGCAATCACAGATTTTTCAAAAAGAAAAGTATATACAAGCAGTATAAAAAGGATTTAGAAGATTAATATAATATGTTTGCTTTGCATTTCATGTGGATAGTATATGTTAGGTATAATAAAAGTGTGCCATAGTGACAAAGAGGGTCAGTGTTTCAGTCTCCTCATAGTCACCTGCCTATCTACTGATGCAAAGTAACAATAATAATATATATCAATACTGTTTTACAAAGAAAAATTAAATTCACAGAACTACCTGAGAATGAAGCAGAGGGTTTTTCAAGGAAGAACAGGAATTATTTAATAAACCTGATACCAAGGACAATGAATTAAAATTGTAGATACTACCCCTTGTTTTTAAAGAAAAAATGTTATTTCCCAAGTGTTATTTTGATGTTTCTGCTGTCTTCCAAGAGTTTACAAAATGAATGGTTGCTAATGTTTCTTTGGCATCTGACTTTTTCATAGAAACTACAATCTCCCATCTGCCTTAGTTTCATATTTCATTGCATCCTTTTATTCACCCATGGAGAAGTGGGAGCATTCAAATGATGGCAGTTTCTTGTGTTATATGTGGCAAACCACTTAATGGTTGCCTATACTCCATTACCTCTTTTCCCATTTACTCTTGAACCCACTTGAATCGGGCTTCCATTCCCATTATTACTGTATAAAAACTGCTATCATCAAAGTAACCAATAACCTGTTCATTATTAAATGCAATATCAATACCCAGTTCTCAAGTGTATTTGATGAACATGCTCTTAATCAATCCTTCATTCGTGAAATATTTATTAACTTGGCATCTAGGACACCAATCACTGTTATCCTCTTACTTTATTGACAATCTCATTATAGACTTCTTGATTTAACCAGATCTCTAAAAATCTGCAGGTCTCCAGATATCGGAGGTTTTTGCTTCCCAGTCATTATTTGGCAACCACGTTCAGATGTAAAGCTTTACTTAGTGTCTTTGTTTTGCTAAGGCTCAAATTTATATCCTCTATCTTTGTGGTAGATTGAAATATTCATTTCCTCTTCCCTAAATTAGGATTATTATCTCCGCCTTAAAATGTCAGACTTACCATGTGATTTGCTTTGGTCAGTGGAATGAGAATGGAATGTCACTTACGTCTAGGTGAAGCTTGTCAGGCTAGTGTATGTTTCATCATTTTGCCTTTTAGTTCTGTTGTGAGCCTGGCAAGGTGTTTCCACATCATTTTGCTGTCATACTCTCAGAAGCAAGGTAGCCTGGAGCAGAGTCCCAGTGGCCCCAAGGTGGCCACGTTTTATGACTGGGGAATTAAAATATGCTTGCTAAGCCACTGAAATTTGGAATCCTCTTAGTAACTGTGAATGATGAAGTATTTTGACTAGTACATGACTGCATTTCCCTAGATCCTGCATACTTAGACTATTTACTGAACTCTCACGTTGGTATTTTCACATGCCCCGAATAAGCTGTTCATCCTGTCCTTTCACAGCCTTGTTTATCTCACTAAATGGTGATTCTCCTTCTTATGTTGTTCAGACGTTGACTTACCTCTTATTTCACAGTCCCAAATCAATCCATTAGTAGATTCTGTGAATTTCAAAAGTATATGATAGTTATATCTACAAATATGTGACTGGTTTTGTCATTTCCCTTTTAATACAATTAACCTTCAGCTTTGATTTGAACTGAACTGAAATTACCCCCAACCGGCCTCTTGTTGGATTTTTTATGATCTAATATTTATACTGTAGTCCAAGTGATCATGATATAATCTTTTGATCATTCTTTTAACCAAAAATCTCTTCTGATTTCCATTTCTTTTGGATAAAATAAGATATTTTTATCATGACTTAGGAGACACTTTTAATCTATTCCTGGGCTTTATCTTCTCCAACTCTGTCCCTCCTCATGCAGCTTCAGTCACATGGGTTCTCTTGTGCTTATTCATGGTGAGTATAGTCCTTCTTTGGGGTTTTACATTGCAGTTTCTTATTCCTTAGGGCTAAGTGTCCTAGTGCCTTTAAGATATCACTGAATTCATGAAATATCACTCAACTCATCCTTAATATTGTATGTAAATTACAATTGTGACTCTTCCAAGCCGATTCTCAATTCTACAGTCACTTTATGTTATTTAATAGTTCTCCCAAGTACTTAATACAACATGGCATACATGCTTGCTCCTCTGTCTTCTCTCACTGTGGTATAATCTCTGACAGCCAAACAGGATTTTATCTGTTTGGCTCCCAATTGTATCTGTTGATTTCAGGCAAGTCCACCACAGTATGTTCATGGTAATGCATGTCAGTCAGTGATATATAAGGAACTAAGAGAGCTACTGGGCCCAAACCCTGCCTTCCAAATTACTGCCTGTGTGACCCTGGACTAGTTAATGACTTTTGTGCCTTAATTGTTTTTTGTTGTTGTTGTTGTTGTTTGTTTGTTTGTTTAATATGAGACTAGTCCCTCCCTGGTAGCACAGCGGGTTAGAGCACAGCACTGTGAAGGTGGCCATGGCCACCTCAGTGCAAGTTCGATCCCTTACCCTGGAGGTGACCCACATGGCATGGAAGACCTCTTCTGACCTCACTGCTCCCCTCAGAAGTGTACTTCATCAGTCTGCTGTTCTGCTTCCCACTCTGTCTCTGATGAATCTTCTCACTGCCCCTGCACCTCTGGGCCCTACCCCAATTCTGTATGCATAAATAAATAAAATCTTTAAATAAAATATGAGATTAATTCATGGGGCTTGTGTGATGGTTTTGAAAAAGAACATATAGTTCTAGCACTTAGAGCAACATCTGGCCCACAGCAAATAATAAGTACATGTTAGAAAACAAGCTACAGATATATTGTGTACAAGAAACACATAGATCAAAATACCTGTTAAACCTTTATAAACTGGGTTACCTTCATAGCCTTGATGCATGGCCTCAATGTTATTGTTAGTATCTTGATAATAATACTAGGAATTATACAGTTGGAGATAATGTTTATGTAATATCCAGACTATATCTTACTTATAGTAGGTAAACAAATGGTTATCCTTATAATGCCAACAATTTATTGAGCGATTAATTTGTGCAAGGAATTTATTACTTTGATAGATCTATAAGGTAACTATTATCACTGTTTCCACTTTTCCAAATACATAATTAGGTGTGCCAAGATTTTGGGAAAGTTATTTTCTTTTGTATATCTACTCTTCCTCATTTTTAAAATTTTCTGATATATATTTTAGATTGTTTTCTTTTGTACAATGTATGTTTTCTCCTTTCAGGTGTAATCCCCATGAAATTTCCATCAACAATTCAGACGTGCACCATCACCATAGTCCCTTGTGGTCTTCCCTCCCCTGTTTTGATTTCTCTGACTCCCTCTCCCCTGCAAATTGTCTCTGATTTATAATTGCCTGTTAATATTTTTATTTATTATAATTATTTTTTCGTGATCATTTGGTTCACCTAACATTCCTCCTTTTATCAAAGCATATGGCTAGTAAGTGGTAGAGCTGGAAATTGAGCTGAGTTTTGTTTTTGATCACTAGCCTATACTTCTGTTTATTTATTGACTTAACTAGTTAATAAAATGAGTGTTCATCTTTATGTGTGGTACGTCCATAAAGATTTTTGAGTGAGCAGTGAGACTGGCTTTAAATAACAATTGCAGTCAATATTTAAAGGTTCTTGCTGGCATATTGTAATTATTGAACCCTGAATAGTATTAATGGAAGTATTAAGTTTTCAAGAGGAGAGAGGACTTCTGGTTATGTGTTGACATGATAAATGAGGATCAGTATGATAACAATTAAATATAATAGATAACCATCTGACAATGCTTGTGCATTGGGCATTAGCTTATGTTATTTCCAAGTCTTTACCTCACCTTCCCTTCCTCAATAAATTGTCTTCTGAGGCTCCTTTAGTTTCTTGAGAAGCTTAGCTGTGCCTGAGGATTGGTTTTGGTATATATGTCCGTTCCTGAAGAGGGACCTGTAATATACTTCTGAGTATACACAATATATCTGGAAAAGAGGGACTGTTGATTGTTGTTTTTGTTCTTAACTTCTTGAGCTTATAAAATACCTAATAACTCTAAAGTTTGACTTTCCATTAACAAGGAAAGATAAGCAATGTCAAAGATGGTTACCTATTATGTTTAATTTTATCATACTTAATTCTCAGGAAGCCATTAAAGGTAAATAAGCGATCTCTATTTTGTAGGTGAAAGAATTAATGTGTAGAGAGATGCAGTGTTCAGAGTGTTGCAGCTTTGACAAATACTTGATCACAGGTGTGTCAGCCTCCAAACATGTGCTGTTCCCACAGGCTCTTCAAATACTGAATATATTTGAAAGAAGTTACAGAGGGGGAAGGAAACTTACACTAAAAAATACTAATTTTTTTAAAAAAAGATTTGTTTATTTATTCATACAGAACTGGGGTACAAGCCAAGGGTGCAGGTGAGGGATGGTGAGAGGATTCACCAGAGACAGAGTGGGGAACAGAACAAGCAGATCAACAAAGTACACTGCTGAGGGGAGCAACGTGCAGGACAGGAGAGGTATGCCACCCCATGTGGATCACCTTTGGGGCCACGGATCAAACTCACACTGAAGCGGCTGCATCCAGCTTGCAGTGCTGCGTCCTAACCCATTGCACCACCAGGGAAGGCCCACATTTCTAATTTTTAACTATGAAAAGTCAACTACCATTTTAATGTATCTGTTTACAGCTTATGCTAAGACTTACTGGAAAAAGGGAAAAATCCATCATACATTGTTAAAACATCATAGGGAAACATCTCAACAACTTTATAAGGGATTTGAAAACTAGTAAGATATCTAGCTACATATATAGCTTTTCTTTATCCATTGTATCAACTAGTCTATATGCATCAATTGATCCTGAACCCATTGATCACTCTCTGTTGAATAAAGGCATTCTTTTTCATAGCACTGCACATTTAATAACATTTTCTTCTCTAAAGATTTATTTATTTATGCGTATAAAACTGGGTATAGGTCAGAGGTGCAGGGGTGGTAAGAGGATTCACCAGAGAGAGAGGGGAAAAATAAAAGGGAGAGTGAGGTAGTACATTGCTGAGGGGAGAAGCTGGGGAGAGAGGAGAGTTCTGCCACTGCATGTGGTCACTTCCCTAGCCACGAATTGAACTTGTATTAAAGTGGCTGTGGCTAACTTCATAGTGCTGTGTTTTAATCCTTTGTGCCATCAGGCAGGACCCAGACTTTTTTTTTTAATGTTGAAAAATTGCTAACATATCTTTATAGAAAGTATGCTTCCTATCAGGTGCATGTTTTCCCCCTATACTATGGAATCTTTTTGTTGGTTGGGCTAAATGTAAATTAAAGCTTAGCAAAGGACAACAGGAAAGCAAAGATGTGCATTCAACTCATGGCCAAGTATTGTTGGCTTCCTTCATGATAAAACCTGCACAGTCTTTCTGAGAGAGGTTGCCTTGGCTTGTTGTGTAGGGGGTTTGCCCAAACATCGAAAAAGAGATGGGGTGAAAGAAAGGAAATAGCAGCAAAAGCAATCAGCAGACCCTCTTACCAGGTGACACTAGGTCTGTGTAGTTTGCTACCTGGGAATTAATAATTTGGCACTCGTTGTGGGTACTTCTGCTGTCTTTTTCCTGGATGGTAGCACGCAAAAGTCTCCCCTAATGATACAGACATACCACTAGAGAAGATTGCTGCAGAAGACATTGTCAGATTCTTTCAGCAATCTGGAGCAAGCACTGTCTGTTTCAAATCCTTTTTTTCCAAAAGAGCAACCATCACGACCTGCTAGGAACAAGGCTGGTCTGTCTGACACTGTTTCCTCGCATGGAGAAGAGATGCTGCTAAGTGCTGTTTTCAGTCTGTCTAAATGTACGTTATCAGGTTTAGTTACAACCTTTACACTTCTGTCCCTAAATTTTTCCATTATGTGTTAAAATACTAAGTAAGTGCCCCAGCCTACACCAGGTCACACATTCTTTTTAAAGATTCTTCTTGGGAATCTTGTACTTGTTAGTCTTATGTAACAGCTATTCACAGAAATAAATTGAGTGAAATCCCAGCTTAGTATAGTTTAAGACAGGTCCAAGAGTTAGATCATATCACACTGTTGGAAAAAGGCATATATTTTTCCTTTTTCCCCCCCTCTTCCACAGTGTTGACTGAATCTGAATGGTTCCCTAGTGACAGAGCTCTGACCAGTCACTTTGACTCTCAGTGCCACCCCCCCCATTGCCTACTGAAAAAAGGAGAAATCCTGTATCATGTGAACAGAATTCAGGACAGAGACTTGAGGTCACTTACTTACTCCTTATGTATGTGCTGCTCCATTTTGCCAGTGAGATGGATGTTATCTGTGTCCACATGGCTGTAAATATGGGACAAAATCTTCATTGTCTGTCTCTTCATTGTTATGTCCTTCTACTTACGGATGCTCTGTCTAGCTAGAACAATCTACTATTGACCCTGCTTCTGAGCAATGCCCTTACTCTTCTCTTTTACATCCAGTCCTATAATCCTAGTGCCTCTTTGTTAATGAAGCTTTCTCTTACCCCTCCCCCAAGTACAACTTTCCTTATAGCCTATACTTTGGTACTATCAAATCTGACATTCAAATTTCTAAAAATTAAATATTTGAAAGTCTGCATTTTACTCTAAATCAAAGCAAGTTAAGTGCCAATTAATTCTTCTCTGAGAATTTATCACTATTAATTAACTTGGATTTAGCATATAAAGTGGTGAAATGGAATCTCAGTGTTAACAAAAAGCAAAAGATGAAAATGAAGGATGAAAACAGAGATGAGGGTAAAAGCAGGTATTTTGAAAATATAGTGACATTATACAATGTAGTATTTGCTGTGCATTTAGAAAGGATAGTGCCATTTTAAACACAATGGCAGTTTCTATATTCATGGAAGACTGAATATAGTTGTTTGTAAATGCATTTCACTAGGGTCAGCAAATAGTGTACTTCTTTCATCTGGTTGTATCATGTCAAGATTAGTACCACATTTTTATAGGTGAGGAAACTTAGGCTGAGTGAGAAGTTATTTACTTACCTCAAGAACTTCTAGGAGACAAAGCCAGAATTTCTAACATGCTTTATCTGACATGAGAGCCCAGCCTTCCCAGTGTGGTTTCTCCAGCTCTTGCAGACTTGAATGGGCCGATCAGGTAAAATCTTGTTGAATTCATCCAATTGTTATCAGTGATACCACTATTCTAATCTTTACCCTTTGCCACTTATCAGTACACACACTCCATGAGCACTGAGCTCCCATATTGCTTTGAATTTTTCTACAGGTCCCTCACTTCAGATTCACGACCAGTATAGAGTATCAAATGCTTTCCATCCCAAGGTCTGCATATTGTAAGGGAATGTGCGGCTAGATCTGTGATGAAATGACGGATGAATGTCAGAAAAAGACTAGTGATATTACAGAATTGAAGGCCTTCATCAGAAACTTGATCTGGAATAAGCATTTATTGTGCAAACAGGGTATCCTGAGAGCGTCCTTAGGTACTCTTTTAGACAAATAAAAATAATGTCATGCTGTTTCAAACATCCCTGCTCAAGTGTGCATGTCCTATTTAGATTTTAGATATTTCGAAGCAGGAATATTTGGAAAATTGATAAATTGTTAAAAGCTTTTATATGCTACGTTGAACACATTTTAAATATAACCAATATGCACAGCATGGTGAGCTTGAATGATTGTTGCTTAAGAGGTACTTTCTGTTTGCTGGTAGAGTAAATTGCTGCAGTTTAACTTGTCCAGGCTTTAAAAGGACTATTCAAATGTCTTATAAGTAATTAATGTCTTTTTTAACCCAATTGCTCATAAATATAGGTTTTGGCAAAACAATTCATGTTATGAAAGACAATACATAGTTCTTGTTGCTGTCTCTAGGTCTTTAAATGCATATTTTTGTTTCTCAGTTTAAAATGAACACTAAAATTAATATGAAGACTTGGGTAAGAGAGATGTTAGAGAAAATGTCAGTATACAAAATTTTATATCCTTTTATGAAATATGTAATGTGAAAAATCAATGGTCATTCTTATCACTTTTATTTGATATTGATTGCACACTGTGAAAACTGCTGTCTACACCACCATGCTAGCTCAGCTTATTAAGTATGCATGTTGCTTTTATTTCCCAGCTCAATCTAAAATCAGAGCTGTTATTGTTTTAACTATTGTTACAACAGGTACATTAAAACTCAAAAATGTAGCACTAACTACTTGAGTATCAGCATATGAAATATGTTTCTTGATGTATATGTGTGTTAAAGCAATGTGTACTCTTAAAACACATAAATGGAGATAATCAAAATATATTATTTCAACAAAATCAAGATGCCATCTCTTTCATGTTGTGGCATTTTATGTAGGATTTTTTTTAAAGAGTTATTTATTTATTCATACAGAACTGGGGTACAGGCCAGAGATGCGGAGGGTGAGAGGATTCACCAGAGATAGAATGGGGAGCAGAACAGGCAGAAGTACACTGCTGAGGGAGCAGCGGACGGGTCAGGAGAGGTCTTCCACTTCATGTGGATCTCCTTCAAGGCAGGTGGGGATTGAACTCATGCAGAATCGGCTTAAGCTTCTTAGTGCTGTGCTTTACCCCCTGCACCACCAGGGAGGGCCCTTATGTAGGATTTAAAAGGGAAGAAATGTTAGATGCCATTAATTGTAAGATACATCAAGATTTCAAAGATGTGAAAATATGAACATTCTATTCATATTTCAATGGATCCAATTCAAATTCAATGAAATATGGTATATAATGGTCTCTTAAGACAATAAATCCAGCTTATATTAAAAAGAAAAGATAATCTATAAGAAAGACATCTTTGCATATTTTTTTTTTTTTTATCACAGAGAAAGACAAGATGATGATTAATGTTAAATTGTACAGGGCTTAGAAAGCTATTTAAGGAGCTTAGATGTGGATAATTCTTGGAACAATTAAATGCTGTTAGAGAGTATCTAGTCATAATCAGAGGCATACTTTCATGAAATTGGCCTGGAGTCAACATGAAGAATTTGAGATCGAATGGGGAACTTTGGAGTCAGGAAGAAAATGGGAATTCACAAAATAGAAATACCATTGGCCTGATGAGAAGTAAAGACAAAAAGATTAAACAAACTTGGCCATGAATAAATTAATAGATGCTGGTGACTAAAGAGTTTTGTGTAAACTAGTATATTAGCACACAGCCCCCGTATTTCAAGGGACAGGAACTGGCTGGAGTACTGTTTGTGAAGAAATGGAGGTGATGAGACTGAGAAAATTATTTTAGTTTTAATTTTAGATCTTGGATTTGAGGTATCTAGAGGGCTGGTTATAAGACACCTAAAATCAGGTTGGAACTGCGGAGCAACAGCACAAAATAAAATAAGAGCTCATGCTAGAATTTAGGAATAGTGAGATCTGGAACATAATATCTTTCCTTTTTCCTCTTCCCTTCAAATAAAAAGTAAAATGTAGCTTAACCTCATTTTGAGCTCATTTTGACCACGTCGGTCCCAGCTCCTTAGGGTCACTGATTGTATGTTTTTGTTTTTGTTTTTGTTTTCCTTACAGTGAGTTGAATAATGTATTAATTATCTCAAGTTCTGTTGTATTTTTCAGTGACCACTTTGGGGAATGGTTTAATACATTACAGTAGGCATGTCTTCATCTTGTTTATAATATGAAATAGGCACACATCTAGGCAGTACTATGCAAGAAATATACACAGAATATAAAAAGTATAAGCAAAATGTTACTACAGAATATAAAAAGTATAAGCAAAATGTTACTAAGTTATGAAGAAATGAGAAATGTTTAGGACCAAAGAGGTAATCTACTAGAGAAAGTCTTTAAGAATAGCAAAACTTGAGTTCTATAAAGAAACATTTAAAATGAGTAAATATATATTTACTCAAAAATAAATATTTGAATATTTCATTGCCTAGCTTAAAAAAGTTGATTTTCTTAAGAAATATAGAGAAAAATTAAAATAGCTCATTATTTTACAACTGTGAAATTACCTTGACAAACATGATTTCCTTTCTTTCATTTTATTTATTTTTAGTAGATGGGATATACTGTACACATATTATAGAACTTGGTTTTACTTTTAATGTTAAAGTCCTAAGCATGTCCCAAATCCCAAACTTTAGTATTTTCTAGTTGTATAATGCTCTGTCATGGGAAATGGGAATATATTATGTTTTATCTAATCCTTTATCCTTACACATTTTTGTTTTTCCAGTTTTTATTATTATAAATGAGTGCCTCAGATGACTTGTCAGGTTAGAGTCTGAGGGTAACCTGTTATTAGTCATGTTACTATGTGAAAGGCATGATCAAATTTAATGTTTCTGGTAAATATCACCAAGTCTTTTCTGATATAATAGAAAATGTACACAGGAATCCTCCACTTTTAGAAGTTTGCTTCACCTCTCTTTTACATGATACAGCATTAACACTTATTTTCTATAATGGAAGGGAACCTTGAGAAGATTTTTCATATTTACAAAGAAAGAATTGCAGAAATCTAAAACTTTCAGTTTGGTTTTGAGACAGTCATCCTGGAACCAGGATCACCCAGAAAAAAATTTTTTTTCCACTTTTGAAATTGAAAAGTTTTCACTGTATGAAGTTGGAATGCTTTTACAATCCATGATATGTCATAGTCTAGTTTTTTTTTTCTTTCTTAGTAGTTTATACAATAATATTTTTACCACCAGTGGCAGTGAAAAAGGGTTATGGGGGATAATAGCCAGTCAAAAAGACAGTGGGAGATGGAGGACAGGTCACTATCGGAGTTCCGCACCTGTGAACACCTGGCAAGACCACTCAAGCTCAGGGGGCCACAAGGGGTGGGGGTTATTTAACAAGGAAAATAAGGAGTTCTCAGGGCCTCGACTGGCCAGCTAGCTCATCCCAGGCAGTGTTCACAGTGTCTACACATTCCAAACGAAAGGCAGCGCTCGTTCAAGATGGCGCTGTCCCGTCAATAAGGACTTTCAGTTTGGTTTTGAGACAGTCATTCTAAAACCAGGATCACCCAGAAGAGTGAGAGCGGCCTGGTCAAGCCCTCTCCCAAGAGCTATTTTATGTAGAATGTGCATGCATTACTGCATTCCTGCTACTAATGTATGTTAGTGCTATTTTAGCATTCACGTTGTTATCATTTGGTAGAAATTTTGGTTCTGTAACACTTAACAGTTTTCTCCATGAAAATTAATGGCTATTTATTAATTGCTTCATTTTTAATTGTTAAATTGAAAAATAATGATTTATTATTATCAGTTATAAAACTATAGGGTACCTGCTACCACACTCACCCAAAAACCACCACATTTGCTTTTTTTCTCACCATTTCAGCTTAGGAAAGGTTTCATAGGAAAGCTCTGCTTTGAGAAGCAGAGAAATCTGTCATACTATTTATTTGAATCTGAGAGTGTCTAATTTGGCACACTTTTACTTGTTTTATATTTTTATTTTATGAACATTTCAATATTGAATTAGAAAAAATACATGTGTTTTCAACTGTGAATTTCATTGAAAGATTAAACACTTTTCTTATAAGCTATATATTTTCTGTTTTATATATTCTGTTTAATGTAACTATATTGAAGTTCATAACTGGAATCTGAATTCTGAGTCTGATTATATAAGTTCATTACA
This sequence comes from Condylura cristata, assembly GCF_000260355.1. Classification (NCBI taxonomy): domain Eukaryota; kingdom Metazoa; phylum Chordata; class Mammalia; order Eulipotyphla; family Talpidae; genus Condylura; species Condylura cristata. Next base: position 4,386,704 of record NW_004567126.1, on the reverse strand, counting down.
AATTCAAATAGTAACCCTTTGACATAGTTCTTATAAATATGTTTTAAGTTATATTGTTTATGGATCATGTTATTTAAAACTGACAAAATCACTTTTAATAACATTCAGTTTTTGTTTCTTCTGTGACTGTTAAGTGGTTGAATCCTTTCAGTATCCAAAAATAGAACACTTACTGAGTAATTTTTCAAAAAACGTCTTTCACAGTTTTCACATAGCATACTCATTGATCCTTCTTAGATTTACTTTCCTGAAAAATATAAACTATCTAGTACCATTTATTATTTTTCTTTAAAATATTCAATTTAGGCCCTCCCTGGTGGCACAGTGGGTTAAAGCACAGCACTAAGAAGCTAAAGCCATTTCCTCATGAGTTCGATTTCCGCTTGCCCTGGAGGTGACCACATGGCGTGGCAGACCTCTCCTGACCCGCCTGCTGCTCCCCTCAGCAGTGTATTTCATCAGTCTGCCTGTTCTGCTCCCCACTCTGTCTCTGGTAAAGCCTCTCACCACCTCTGAGCCTCTGGCCTGTACCCCAGTTCTGTATGCACAAGTAAATAAATCTTAAAAAAAAATTAATATAAATTATTTTTGGAGATTGAATAATAAGACCCGGGTCCATTTTCTTAGGAGAAATTACACATATATTCAGATCTATTTCTAGTTACCTTTTCTCTTCTACTGATACTGTTATCTACTATATACCAAAACCAAAGTCATTTAGTAGCTTGGGCATCCTAACTTGTTTAGGCTCTCCATCCAAGTTCATCATAAATGTACCTTTTGGACTCTCCCTGGTGGAGCAATCGGTTAAAACTCAGCACTGCAAAGCAGGCTGCAGCCCTTCAGTGTGAGTTAGAGCCTTGGTGGGCGGTGACACATATAGTGCAGCAGACCACCCCTGTGTCACCTGCTTCTCTCCTCAGCAGTGTACTTTGTCGGTCTGCTTATTCTGCTCCCCACTCTGTCTTTGGTGAATCCTCTAATGCCCCTACCCCTCTGGTCTGTACACCAGTTCTGCATGCATAAATAAATAAATCTTAAAAAAATAAGTCTTTTATTTTCAGTCTTTAAGTATATAGTTGGGGATAATATTTCATTACATGCGTCTTGTTCAGTTTATTCTTGGATATTCACATTTTGCTGCTTTTACCATTGAGTATTTCTTGATTTCATCTACAATGCTATGGATGATGTAAAGGGATGCTTTTGAATGTTATGTATTTATCCTTTAGCTCATAAACTTTTTAAACCTTATTAGTTAATAAGTTATCTTAATATTTAAAATGTGTAGTAGTTTCCCAGAAATGCTTGGAAAATTGTGATGATGGTCAGCCTTTGTTTCTAATTTTAATGAGAAAGTTTTTGGTGTTTTACTGTTAATAATGCTGTTGGCTATTGATTTATGATAGATAGCATTTTCTGTGTTAATGTGAATACATATATTTTTCAGTTTTTCAGAACTAGTAGAAGTATTTAACAAAAATCAATGAAGTAGTAAATAAAAAAAAGTAGTTAAAGTTACTTTGCACACACAAAAAGTTACTTTGCACACACCAACATGATAGTTTGCAAAAGTGAATTGTTCAAACCAAAGCATGGAATGAGGCTTAAGGGTACATTGTAATAAAGCATCTTACATAGGGCATTGGCTGTTTAGTATTCATTGTAATTGTATTAGATTTTTTCTTAAATTATAGGGAGTTAATGTTTATCTTAAATCATGCTGGGAAACAGTTTGAATTTTGTTTACTTTCTCAGACTTTTGTAAAGTAAGCTAAATTATGTTTTACCTGTTTAACTAAGCTGGTTTTGTCTGTTCAGAGAATTTTCAAAACTAATTTCCATTTATTTTTTAATGTGTAACTGGAAGTTTATACTTTTTGACCAACTTCATACAATTCTTCAACTCCATCCCTCTGGAAACCACAAAATTGTCTTCATTTGTTTTTGTTTTTCTTTTGTTTATTTTCTCATGACTTCACTCATAAACTTTTTAAACCTTATTAGTTAATAAGTTATCTTAATATTTAAAATGTGTAGTAGTTTCCCAGAAATGCTTGGAAAATTGTGATGATGGTCAGCCTTCTTTGTTTCTAATTTTAATGAGAAAGTATAGATAGTAAAGTTCATATATTAAAATGTTTCTAAAATAAACCTTATTTAGTTGCAAATTGTTCTTTTAATTTATCACTATATATATATATATATATATATATTATTGAAAATTTACCCACATACAAGAAGTGGGTATAGGCCAGGGGTGTGAGGGAGGGGGCGAGGCTGAGAGGATTCATCAAGACATACTAGGGAGCAGAACAAATGGACTGACTGAAACACACTGTTGAGGAAAGCAGTGAGTAGTGAAGGAGTGGTCTGCCGAACCATGTGGGTCACCTCCCAGGCCCAGGATCTAACTCAGGCCTCAGTTACTGGTGATAGCTTGATAGCAATGAGAATTTAGCTCCTGTGCCACCAGGAAGGCCCTTTATTGTTAATTTTTAAGACTGAAAAGCTTATCTGTGTTTATAAGTGAAAGAATTTTATTGTTGTCTTTGTAGATTTTGGCATCGAGATACTATATTTAGAGCATAAATTATTTAACATTCTGGCTATTCCTGTGTTTCATGAGCTTTACTCCCCTTTGTTATGTTAGAAACTCTAGAGATAAAAGGGTTTGGAAGTCCTATAATAAAACACTTGGCTCCAAAGCCCGTTGTTAAGAAAAAGTATCTTAGAATTTTTTTTAAATTTTTTTATAATCTAATAGTTTATGTTTACATCATTTTGTGCATTTTTCCATCTCAGTTGTAATTCCCATGGGCTTCCCATCACCAAATCACCCGTGTGCCATTACCATAGATCAGTGCATTTCCCGCCCCCACTGTTCTTGATTCCATTCCCCACTTCACCCCCATAAAATATTTTTGGTATGTAACTGTTCATTATTGTTTTCTCATCTGGTCTGTTATACTCCTGCTATGAGTGAAACCATTGATATTTTTCCTTTTCTAAGAAAAACTATAAATTTTATTAAAATTACTGCAGTTAGATACTTTTACTCCCTAATTACTAACACACATTAATAAATACTTAGAAATTTAGGTGATAGACTCACCTAAATCACTTTCTATTTCCTTCTATCCATATAGTTCTATACCTAAATATCTTAATATAAATTGCCACTGTAATTTACATGTAGTTTTGTCATTTATTTTTTATTGTGTGTACTTTTAGATATGTTTTTTTCCCATTTGAACTTAGAATTTGTAGACATTATTCTAATTTTCCTCTATATTTAAGCTATTTCAATGATTTTCATTGTAAAACTTAAATATATTTTAATGCCAGTGAAATATTTCAAATGTTGTATTTATGTTTCCCCAAATATCATTGATGAATGCTTTGTTGACATGATTTCTCAGTTCTTGCAAGAACAGGAGTATTTCAGAATGAGGACAGCATGCATTTTTTTTTGTAATGTATAAAATTGCCTTAGTATATTGATGTCTACAGATACATGTTTCTACTTATATTGCAGGATAGAAAAACAATCTCAACATGCTCAAGCTTTTACTTTGGTGCACTGCTTAGGCCATATGAGATTTAATAGTTTTTAAAAATAACAGAGCAGCATTTCTGCACTATTTGCTTCTATTTACTAATACAGAAATTTTTATTACTTGAATCACCCAGTCATAAATTATTTCTGGAGTAATGCACAAATGTAGTATAATGTTTCATAGAAATGATAATTTCTTATGTCTTTGGGGATAGAATGAAAATTTCTAATATTTTATTTTTCTTTATTTTTAGAACTCTTTTTTCCATCAGTCTTGGGTAATCCTTCTTTTCCCTTGAACTGGGAATTTTTTCCCCATTCTACTTCTATCAATGAAGAATATGTTTCAGTTTATTTTCAAGTCCTTTCATATCTAAAATTGGAGAAGACAATAATGTGCACAATTTCTAGTCCTACCTCAAATTCCTAATTAGGATTGTACTTATTGCTTCTTTGAGAGCTGTATGCCTCTTCTCTCCTCCCTCTCTTCCCGGGGGTTTACAGAATATGAACACTGGAACACTACAAGCCCTCTGTTTTTGCCTTCCATCAAAGTGCTTATATGTTATACATGAAAACCACAAACCCTAATATAATATGAAGAAAAAAACCTATTTCCTGTCATACCTTTCCATTGAAATTGAGGTCTTTCAATGGGTATATAAAGCTGTCTTTAATAAAAATTTAACTAAATACAGTGGGTAGAATTTATCCATCAACTTGGCAATAATTTGTAAGGTTTAAATGAGAAGAGGTTTAGAACAGTGTTAGTTGGAGGTATTTACTATAGTATGTATGACATCAGAGGTCAAAATGCAAAATGGTCAACTTTCAGGATAAGACTGCTTGTTTCACATATAATTAATTCATTTCTTTTAAAAAATATTTATGCATACAAGAACTGGGGTTTAGGTCAGAAGTGTGAGGGGTGAGAATTTCACCAGAGACAGAATGGAGAACAGAACAGGGAGATCTACTGAAATACACTGCTGAGGGGAATAGTGAGTGAGACAGGAGAGGTCTGGTATGCCATGTGGATTAGCTCCCTGGATGGGGATTGAACTTGTGCTGCAGTGGCTGCCAGGTTTCATAGTATTGAGATTTAACCCATTAAGCCACCAGGGTGACCCTATAATTAATTAATTTCTAACAATTTAATGACTGTGATTTTGGCCATGCTTCTATGAACATCGCTGTGCCTCAACTTTCTCAGAATTGGGAATGATTATTGGAGGTCACCTGCAGGATATGTTAGTGAGCCAGTATTAAGAAATCAGTAAATAGAAAATTTATTATAGCCATCCCCCTTACCCATCGTCAGATGTGTTCTGAGAATATTAAAGGGAAAATTCCACAAGTTAATAATTTATGTCGGGCCCTCCCTGGTGGCACAGCGGGTTAAAGCGCAGCACTGAGAAGCTAAAGCCACTTCCCCATGAGTTCGATTCCCGCCTGCCCCGGAGGTGACCACATGGTGTGGCAGACCTCTCCTGACCCGCCCGCTGCTCCCCTCAGCAGTGTACTTCGTCAATCTGCCTGTTCTGCTCCCCACTGTGTCTCTGGTGAAGCCTCTCACCACCCCTGAGCCTCTGGCCTGTACCCCAGTTCTGTATGCACAAATAAATCTTAAAAAAAAAAATTATGTCTTAAATTCCTCACCACTCTCATCATAATGAGGAAGTCTCTCTAGGAAGTGAGTCATTCTTTTTCCCAGTATAACCTCTCTCTATATACCACCTGTACATTAGTCATTTAGTGGATGGCTTGGTTATCAGATCAACTGTCATAGCATCACAGTTTTTGTGCTCAAATAAACTTTGTTTCACTTAATAATGTCCCCCCATGTGTAAGAGTAGCAATTCAGGAAATTTGAATATGACAAAAATCTCTGTACACTACATCACTTACCATACTTCATCAGGTAGTCATTTTATCATCTCATATCTTTATAAGCAGTATATGATGCAATAAGATATTTTGAGAGAAAGCCCACATTCACATAACTTTTATGATATATATTATTATACTTATCCCATTACTGTGCTAACTTACAAATCAAACTTTATCATAGGTGTGTGTATGTGTAGGGAAAATAGTGTATGTGTAAGTCTGGTTCTGTTCTTGGTTTTAGCCACTCATTGGGGGTCTTAGATTGTATCCCCTACAGCTAAGGGGAGATTTTTTGCCACATTATTATCTTATAGAAAACTAGCTCACTACAAGAACATTGACAAAGGAACAGTTCTAAAATAATATTTTGGCAGAGGAAATATATAAAAACATGTTCGCCTTTTTTATGCTTAGCCAGCTAGATTTTATAGGAAACAGTCCTTAAATCAGAATTAGTGTGCTGGGGATTCCACTTAGTTTTTTACAAATGTGAATATTTCTTTTAAATTATGTCATCTGATATTTTGCCCTCTTAAATGAAATTGAATTGAACTGTGAATCCATGGATTCTTTTCTGTTAAACTTTGAAAAATACTGTGTTTATGTTATAAGCATTTGACTCTACCTAGGAGCCATTATATTTCCACATCTTTCTTTGTGATGATGGGAGCTTTAATTTCTCAATGATTCTGTAATACTAATGAATGTATTTTCACTTGTGAATTTTTCATTAATTTATGATGAGATGAGACAGTATCAGTATAGTACATAGTTTGTTTAATTATTTGTAATAAGCAATTGGAAGGCGTGTAAATGAATGTTTTTTCCAATTAGAGGCATGTGGTAAACTGTTCCTATTAAAATTAAATGCTCTCTTGGAAACTTGTTAAACAAGCCAAGATATAATCTTGGAACATTCCTTAATATTTCATTACTTCAAGAGAGATCTGTAAATGTTAACAAATTAGAATATACTTACCATGTGAAAACAAGAAGTTCTCTTTTCTTTTAAAATTCTAATATTTGTACTGGTTCAGGAATTATAGTTATTTGTTTAGCTCAACAATGTTAAAAGAACATCTCTGTCTTTGGCAAGTTAAAATGAGAGTACTTGAATCAGAACCTGTGAAGGTGGGTGGGGCTCAAGAATTTGCATTTTGCAATGTTGCCTGGAAAGTGTCTTTTTTTTTTTTTTGAAGATGTATTTATTTATGCACACAGAACTGGGGTACAGGCCAGAGGTGTAGGGATGGTGAGAGGATTCACCATAGACAGAGTAGGGAGCAGAACAGGCCAACTGATGAAGTATACTGCCGAGGGGAGCAGTGGGCGGGTCTGGAGAGGTCTGCTGCACCATGTGGGTCACCTCCAGGGCTGGGGATCAAACTCATGCTGAAGTGCTGTTAGCTTCTTAGTGCTGCACTTTAACCTACTGCGCCACCAGGGAGGGCCTGGAAAGTGTCTTTTATGTTAAAGCATGCATCACATATATTGCTGTCATTCATCATTACTATTAACAAACATTCCAAAACTAATTTACTATGTCTGCAACTTTGCCTGGATTGGGAAATATCTTTATAAAATTTCTTAATATTAACTTTCCAGTCAAAGACTATATAGCTACTTCTAGATAATCATCAGATCTGTGTGTGGTCATAAAGAATTACTTATCAGTCGAGCAGGAAATTCTGTAAAAGACTGATTAGCAAATTTGACAATGTATTTGTGTTACACTGTAAAAAATATTAGCAAGTATAAACATGGTCATTAGTACAAGTAGAAAAACATATTTTTCTATAATAAATGATACCACATTAAGTGTGTTGTTACCCTTTCCCTCCAAAATGAGAGACTCAATTAACTGCTACAAGAGATAATAGCTGTTTTGTATTCGATACCTGTATGTTAAATGTCTTTAGGGCAAAGTGCCAAGTCTGTGCAAAGCACAGAAATTCTCAGTGAAGATAAGTGCATGCAGTTCATAGTTGTAATATTAATAGTAATGTAAGATAACACTTATTATGTACTTATCATACCACATGCATTTTTCTAACTCTCCTCATATCCATTATAATGAAGTAAGTATTATTTTCTTTACCAGACAAAATCTTACCCAGGTCAGTTAGTTGGTAATTGGACTATTTGATTAAAGAAGTTGTGATTCAAAGCTGTGGCACAAAAGCAGTACACAAAACTTCCTCATAATTCATTCCTATAAACAAATTTAATCACAATAATTTCTTGATGATACAATATGAAAAGCTAACATCACTGTCATGGAGAAGGACATTCATCCTTCTGGTTCAAAGATGCCAAAATGATGAAAAGAGTAATTTTACTAAGAGTACCAAAAATGCAAAAATTAACATATATATGGCACAGAAATCGTATTTTGTTCTGTTATAAAACTGGAAATAGCTGGAAATAGGTTTCTGAGTAATTTTTAAGAAATAAACTATTGAGGTAAATCTTATATGTTTATTTCTGGGCAGAATATACTTGCTAGTTTTCTTTTAAAATATTTGTTTATTTATGCATCCGAGAACTGGATTGTAGGCCAGAGGTGCAGAGGTGAGAGGACTCACCAGAGACAGAGTAGTGAGCAGAGTAGGCAGATCAACTGAAATTCACTGCTGAGGAGACCAGCAGATGAGGCTGGAGAGTTCTGCCATGCCATGTGGGTCACCTGCCTGGCTGGGGAATGAAATCGTGCTGCTGCGGCTATGGTTAGCTTCAGAGTGCTGTCCTAATCACTTGCACCACCAAAGAGGCCCCAGTACTTGCTGACTTTAAATATGCAATTCATTCAGTTTTTAAATATATGTTTTGAAAAATGTTCATAGCCATATATATCATGTCAAATGACAAAATGTAATTTATTAATAAGTTTGAAATTCTTTGTTTCAAGAAAAACAAGGCTTGGGTTGGGAAAAGGGAGTACCGTCCTACAGAAGCAGCAAAGACACCTTCCCTGTGTGATGATGAGCAAGAAATGAATTTTACAGAATGTTAAAGAGGCAACTTGGAAATAGGGCATGGTTGACTAGAGGTCTGAGATTTCCTATAAAGCAGGCTGATCCTGTATTCCAGGATAAGATAAATGAACTCAGGTGGACATGCAGGATTGTGATTGGTATAGGTCAGATTCCCTCAACATGCAACTTTCCATTAAGTACATGCTGACATAATTTAGATTGTAACAAGTGCCAGGCTATTCGGGCACCCTCCATTTTGTGGGTCTTGATATATGAATTCCCTTTATCAATATGTTGAATATTTTTACTATTTCAAAAACTTATCTCAGGCCTCTATGTACTTAATCATCTCTCCTAACTTCTCATCTTTCATAACTACTATACTATGTCTTTAGTTACGCCTCTTGCAGCATGTAAACGGAATTTACAGCATGTAGTATTTTTGGTTGGCTTCTTTCATTACTATATTGCTCTGGATATTTGCCTGTGTACCTGTGTGTGTCAGGAGCTGTTTCTATCTATTACTGAGTAGTAGTAACAATGCAAGTGTGCCTCGCAAGTTCGGTGGACAGTGGGTTGCTTCCAGGATTTGGCTTTTATGATTAAAACTGTTTAGAACTTTTGGGTGCACTCTTTTGTGTGGGCATAGATTTTCTATATCTTGTATAAGAAAATCTTTGCTAAAGTCAAGGTCAAATTATATCTTTCTGTTTTCTATAAGAGTTTTCTACTTATGTTTATTATGTTTATGTCTACTATCTCTTATGTGTTTCTATTTGAATTGAGTGAGAGATTTGGAACAAGGTTTATTTTCTTTTATACATGGATAGCTAGTTTTACCCAAAGCATTGTTTAAAAAAAGTATCCTTTCCCCACGGTATTACTTGACACTTTAACGGAAAATCAGTTAATCAAATGTGTTTGTTTTTATTTCTAAATTCTATAACATTTTACACTGTTCTATATGTCTATCCTTATGCCAATATTCTGTTCTTCTAATCACCACAAATTGATAGTACCTTTCCAAAACAAGATATGTAAGGGTTTTGGTTTGGTTTTGCTTTAACAAAGTTATTTGGGTTATTGTTCCTTTCATTAGCATATAAATTTAAACAAGAGCTTTCAATTTCTAGAAAGATAGGGAGAAATTGAATTTCTTGTCCAATTTGGGGAGTTTCCATCCTAACACTGGTGAGTCCTTCAGATTAACAACACAATATAATCCGTATTTCATCTTTACTGCAGTGTTTTGTGTTTTTTATTATAAATATCTTAGGCATGTTGTTAAGTTCATTCCTAAACATTCTATATTTGCACTTGCATTATAAATTGTAATTTCTTCAATTAAGAATTTCTTCATTGTTGAGATATGGAAAAACTATTGAACTTTGTATATTGACCTCATGCTGTCTTTTAGTGGTCACAGTACATCTTTTGTAGATAATAAGATTGTTTCGTAATCATGTTGTCTGTGATTTAAGGACAATATCTAATCTGTATGCCTCTTATTTCCTTAACTTGCTTTATTGAATTGACTATGCAGTTAATTTTAAAGTAAAATTAAAGGGATAAGAACAAATATCTCCTTTTCAACCTAATGGGGATAACTTTCATCTTTGAACTATTAATTATTTGCTAAACTGTACAATTTTCATATCTACTTTGATTACATTGCAAAGTCCCCTTCTGTTCTTAGTTTGCTGATGATAATTTTGTTTTGGTTTTCATTTCAATTATATAAAACATGCAATACGTAATAAATTTAAACAATAAAAAATATTGTTTCTTCTCCAGCATGTTATTATGGCAACTTAATTGTAATTAATGTAAATGCAATTGTTAGTTTCTTTGTTTAATCCAACTGGAGAATCTGTGCCTTTTAAGAGGAGTACTTAGACAGTGTATATAGCGCATAAATATTAATGGGTTGAATTTTTTTTTTAAAGTTGTTTCAATTTGTTCTTTTTTCTTACTTCAGTGGTTGTTACAGGCTTTCATAATATGTATCTTTAACTCATCACAACAAATATCAAAACCTACATTCACATCATGTTACAATACAGTGTATTTTAGTTTCTCTCACTATTCTTTACTGTATTGGGTCATACAATTTGTTTCTGTTTATGTTATACATTCCAGAATTCATTGTTAATGCATTTTCACTAAAAACTCACTTTTAAAGAGATTTTTTTTAAAAGAGTAAGTTTATTAGACAGAGACAGGAGAAGAAAAGACTTGCATAGGCACAAGCGGGCAGAAAGAGATGCCCGTGAGCTTTTTAATAACAGTGTTTTTAATATTTAGGTATGTTTGTACCAATTTCAAACTTTCTCATTTCTTTGTTCAATGCTATATTTACTTCTGGTATTAGTTTTCTTCTGTCTGAAAGGGTTTAACAAATCTTTAGTGCAAGTTTCTTGATATCTCCTTTTAACTTTTGCTTATCAGAGAATGCCATTATCTTGCTTCTCTGAGAGACAATGACATTAAACTGTAAATAAAATGAGGAAGAGAGACTTCTTTAAGGTGCTGCATTTGCTGACTTAGAAACACTCTCTCTCTCTCTCTCTATATATATATATATATATACATCTATATGTATATATACATACATACATACATATATATTAAATATATCTTTCTATATTCATTAATATATATATATATATATACATCTATATGTATATATACATACATACATACATATATATTAAATATATCTTTCTATATTCATTATCTTTTATCAGTGAAATACAAATTAGAATCACAGTGGGATGCCATCTTACACCTGTGAGAATGTCCAATAGCAAAAAGACCAAAAGCAGCAAGTATTGGTGAGGGTGTGGAAGAAAATGAACTCGTGTACACTTTTGGTAGGAATGTAGACTGGTACAGTTCCTATGGAAAACAGTATGGAGGATTTGAAAAATATATAAAATAGATCTACTACAAGACCCAGCAATTTCACTCCTAGGGAGTGAAATTGGGTGCGAAAACAGCTAATCTGAAGGGATATATGACCTCCTGTGTTTATTGAAGACCTATTTACTATAACTAAGTTATGGAGCGACATAAGTACCCAAGAGCAAAGAGTGGATTAGAAAAATGTGGTATATGTACATAGAGGATACTGTTCAGCTACCTTTGTGACAATGTGAATGGAACTAGAGGCAATAATGCTAAGTAAAACAAGTCTGAAGAAGAAGAAAAACAAATACTGGATAGCTTCACTTACATGTGGATTGTAAAGGAACAAAAATAGTGTCAGATAAAAACAAGGTAGGAACAAATGGAGCATGATGTAGGACTGAGCATATCTTGGTTGAGGGTGTAGCGTGGTGACATGCATCTGAGGAGGTGCGGTCCAATGATTTTGAGTCACATGTAATGTTGTAAACCAGTGTAATGACAAATTAACAACAAATTCAGCATCTTGATGGGTAGCAGCCCTCATTTCTGGTCAGCGTGCAGCTTGGGTCTTGTGCCATGGACAAGTGGTACTGCTGGCCAACAGATTCCCTATTGAGTGAATAGGATTGCACTACTTTGGGGGTGAAAGTATGCATGTGTCCCTAAATATTTTCTTATGTAATCTAATGGACTGTTTTTAAAATATTTATCAATTTGTTAATTTCTTGCCCAAAAGGCTTAACTTTCAAACTTGTGATTTTTTTCTTTTCTCAGTCTTAATAATATTTCAAAGAAAATTGAATAGAATAACTGAAGGGTTCTTAATTAAATACTGTTGTAAGTTGGAAGTCTCATGACCACTGCGAGTATATCATTGAACTGAAAGATACAATTTCAGAGAATCAAACACTATTTGCAGGAATTTCATTCAATTTACACAGAAATATTTTAATTGAAGTAAGCCATTATTTCTAGTGTAGTGCACTTCACTGTGTAAGCATGTTCCATGTTCTTAACAAGCTCTTAGGTTAGCATGAGAATCACTTGATGATGTTGCTGTTCAAACCATTTTAATAAATCCAATCTAAAGAGTTTCCTCTTCTGTTGTATTTATAATCACTTCTCTTTATTGAATTTATTTTTATACAAATCTGTCTCCTGTATTTTTCTTGTCTCCCTTTTCTGGAATGTAAGCTCTCTGAGAACAGACTCACATGTATCATGTAGATGTGTAGCAAGTATTAAGTAGCTTGTGAATGGCCACATATCTAATGAATGGATGGAACATATATGTCATATGTTCTAATCAAAAGCAAAGAAAAAAAATGTCTTCCTTGTGGGTACATACTGAATATATTTGAGCTGGTCCTACGGAATGATTGTAATTGATATGTTGGGGAAAGACTAGGAATGCTAATTTCTTAGGCTGAATTCCCTGGAAGCCCAGCTTGATACAAGGATTGAGATACCCTGGGCATATTCAAGAAATTCTCAGGATAAACCTGGAAAATGGTGAGGAGAACAGGAAAAAGCTCATGAGGGATGTGATCTCTAGTAAGGTCTATCCTTGACACATCCGTGGGCAGCCATGGGTGTGAAATCTCCAGATGGCTTTCCTTGATAACCAAGCAAGTCTTAAGAAGGTGCTGGATATGAGCCATTAGTTTGAAATCTGGAGGAGCCACTGGAGATGGCTGGTAGGTGTTTCTGAGTAGAGTACCAGAAATATATACCGTAGAAATCCTAGTTAAGGGACAACAGGAACAGAGGTACAGAGGTACAAAACCTGATGGTATGTTAGAAAAGAGGGAATTAACCAAAGACAAATACATTTTATTTTAATGACAGCCTGGAGTGTGTGTTCCTTGTCCCAGTAGCAGTTATTTCATTGTTCTCTAATATGTAGTAACTTAAACTCAGCAGCACAGGCACTAACTAAATTATAAGTAATACAATAAGACTTAAATCATACTTTTTACTCATGTAATTTTTTTTGGGAAGTCATCCATTTGTATAGAATTCTAGACATTATAGAGAGCATAAGAGTTTCACTCCCCAAGCTCCTATTTTTATTGAAAGGTTGTCAATTGTTGCTGCTCAGAAGGCACAAATCTTTTCAAGATCACCAAACTCATCTCTATAATAAATGATACTCTCTTCTGTGTTATAGTTGGTCACTTAAAAATTATAACTGAAATTCTTAAGTTGATATTTATTTTAAAATGTCTCTTACAACATTAGACATAAAATGTTTTAATTTGGGAAGTGGATTAGAAGTTGCCACCAGTAGGACCTAAAAGTCATGTTTTAATAAAAGTGACAAGTTTGGGAAATTGTTTTGACCTCTTTGTTAAGGCAGATTAATATAGGTTAAGTCAGAAAGATAATTTTTTTGTGTGAATTGAAAAGGCAAATTCAAAATTCTGTATAAACACACACACACACACACACATATATGAAGAGGTATAGACTTTTAAGTAAATGTTCAAGTCTAAATCTATCTGGGTTTTTGACTCTTTATAAATTAGTTGATATATAAGACCTACCAAGGTGGGCCAAAAACTTATAGCAATAATTTAATTTTAAAAGCTGATTCACTTATAAGAGAAATATAGGAGAACCAAATAAGTGATCAAAAAAGAAATTAACAATCATATATAAGTAAAAACAAAAGTAATAAGCAACTATTAATCAGACATTTTGCATGGGAGGGGAAGAGAAGAGTCATATTGGAGGGGAGAGTACAAGGACTATGGTGGTGGTCATGGGTGAATTGATGGTAAGAATTTTACTGGACTATACCTGAGCGAAGAAAGCATGCATTATACAAAAATGAACAAATATGTAAAATATCAATAAATAGAATTAAAAAAAAAACCTTATACCTTTGAAAAATAAAAATTTTAATATGGCATTAAATTAATTGAAAAGAAATGATTCAACCTTTTGTGTCTCTTTACCTATTTCCCTCTATTTCTTGGTTATTTGTATATTCATATAGTAATTAAAGTTCATTTCTTCCATTTAGGTGATTTCTTTTAATGCATAACTTAACATAAATATCTGCCAAGCACTACATCATGGTTGAGAGCTCAACAGGGGAGGAAATTTGGTCAAATCACGCTCCCATCAGTTACTACTGTTGGACAGTGGGCATGTTATTTATGGACTGTCATATTCAACACTAAAAGTATCATAATTTACTCCACTATAGAAGTAATAGAACAAATAATAATAAGATAATAGAACCAATCATATGTGTGTGCAGTAAGATTACATGAATTAATGTGTGCAAAATGCAACAAGGGGTTTCCTGCACTAACTTTGTAATTGGGTCATCCCTGACTTTTGCAATTTCATCATTCCTCTCCACTGATCATTTGGTTATATTAGTGTAAGGCAGTGTTAAATGAGACAGACTGTACCTAGGTGCTCAATAAATATTTAGTAATGGAATTGGGAAACAAACAAAAATGAGCCCATTGTCTGGAAAGCTAGGAGAATTGAGTGAATTCTGCACTTCTTAGTGCAGAATTATTCTCTCACACATGTTTCATATAAGTTTCACATGAATTTTCAATTTTAGGGAGTACCTCTCTGTCAGAGTTATTGATTGGGAAGGAAGGAATTAGCAGCAGATCTGTAATCCATTCTTTCCTTTTCAAACTGTCCCACATGTCCCTGTCCTATACCTCTTTACCTTTGCCCTTCCATAAACCTTAGTCTTGTTTTAAAACACAGTGCCATCGTTTTATGTCCTTATTAGTGACTTTGACAGATTAGGCTGTCCAACCCTCATGTGTAGTCACCAAAACTCTCCCACCACCAATTCACCCATATTCTTTCACTGTTGTCCATCATGCTCTTCCCAAACCCTATTCTCATCCTTCCTCTCCCCTCTGGATGCTTCAGATCTATAATTAGGACTAAATCTTATTCATAGATCTGGCCCAGTAACCTGAGAAAACACCTGATATTTCGCCTACTTTGCTCACCCAGTGAAAACACCCTAATACAAATCAGACATTTGTTGAGGCATTACTTTTCACAAGACCACATTGGGGAGGTTGAAATAAGAAGATACTAACTATGTTGTACAGAGGGATGACTTTTGAACTCTATTCAGATCAAAACTACTATATTTTATTGTAATAATTCTGACAATGTAGGTAAGGAAGGTGCCCAGCACTTAAGGACCCATATACCTGTCTATCTCCTTTAACTTTCCTCTTGCAACATATTCACTTTCCAAATCCAGGCTCATTGTCTTAGCCTGACAAGGTGGAGAATGTTACTTGGACAGACTAAGCAAAAATTAAGGAAATATATTTTACTTTTTTCTTGAGCACATGTGCTATGGTCACTCTTGCACACATGTCCATGAGTATACTGTCTGCTGGATGGTGAAATGAGTTTTCAACTCATTAGCAAAAAGAAGGCAGACCTTTTACTGACTTTAGTTTAAGAGTTCATGAAGGAAAAATGCAGTATCCATGAATTCTTTATTGGATTTTGTGTACAAATCACCATAAACATTTCTTTTGGACACCTGAAATGTAAAAGAGCTAGTTAGACCAGGGAAAAATTTAAATACTCTCTGAATAAAAAACACATCTTCTAATGTTCAACAATTAAATACCACTTCAATTAAAATCTTCACAAAAGTAACTTTATATTTTTCACTTTACTGAAGTAACATTGCATGATAATATTATAAAAGTTTCAGGTATTATCATCAAGATTCAAGATATGTGTGTGTATGTATATATATATGTGTGTGTATATGTGTGTGTATGTATGTATATATATATGTGTGTGTGTGTGTGTGTGTAGACAGTATAGGCTGTCCACCCCTCACTTATAGTCACCAAAACTCTCCCACCACCATTTCACCCATACTCTTTCACTGCTGTCCATTGTGCTCTTCCCAAACCCTATATGTATATGTACATATATATCACATTAAGTTCACTGCTAGTTGAAGTCTATACCTCATCAGACCATTGTTCTTTTGTTCCAATTTACTCTCTTCCTTTCTATTAACTGATATTTAGCCTTAAAGTCCAAACACTTTTTTTAGTTATATTCAATGTATCTGTTTGTATTTTCTACATACCAAATATGTGTGAAATCAGATGATGTTTCTCTTTCTCTGGCTTGTTTCACTAAACAATACTCATAAGGCCATCCAAGTTGTTGCACATAAAGAAATTCCACCTTTTCACAGCTGAGTAAAAGTGACCATGTTTTCTTTGGATAAAGAATGTTAAAGGTACACACACATTCACATAAGCACACACACATTTGTGGATGGGTACTTACATTGTTTTCAGTTCTTGGAAATTATAAATAATACTACAAAAAAAAGCATGAAACACTTATATCTTTTTAAATTTGTATTGTATTACTTTGGGGGAAATTCCCAAAAGGATGATAACTGTACCATATATAATTTATCTGTTCATGTTTTGGAGAAATGTCCATACTGGTTTGCATAGTGGCTTTACATTCCCATAAATATTAAGAACCCTAGGATTCATTGAATATGGACTTAAGGAGGATTTATTGCCTACTTCCTGTTCTGTTCCTATAAGGTCTCAGTCTTGTCCTTGTCAACTATCAGTAATTCAAGGATCTAGAAAAACACAGTCAATGAAAGTAAATTGCTTGGACAGAACAGTAGGGAGAGGTTGGCAACACAGGCCTAACTCTAGTGATGCATTTTTTCTCATGCTAAGAAAAAAAATACAGCCAGAGAGTAGAAGGTATAACTTAATTTTAAACTTTGCTGGTGGTTAGTATTTAAGTTCTCTTCAACATCCTAAGGAAATATGATGATGTCAAGATTGACTTTTTTCCTTAATTATAATATTAGTAGAAAACATTCCTCTATGGACTTGGAGTGGTTAAAAACTAGATTGAGAAGGCAAACACCAGTGCATTTATCTGGTATAAATATGAAGATTTCTTCATAAATTTCTTCTGCCCCCATTTGACTTTTGGAGACAGGCTAAATCTTCAGGGCTTATCTCAATGAAGATTTAATTGGTATCATTTCTGCCTCTTTATGAGAATTTTTGATGGTTGTCTAGATTTACTACAATATTTTTTTGAATGAAAACATATTTTAATTTGATACTTAAAATGTCTACTTCTTAAAGAAACAGTAGGGAATTTTTAGTTGACAGCAAAGTAAATTCATGGAGAAAACATTAGTAACTCAGAAATTTGATGTACAGAAATTCTCACAATTTGATGAGCATGTATATATCAGAGATGAAGCATTATGGTGGAAAGTAAGATATTTAATATACTCAGTATAAGTGTCCACTATGCAGAAGAAGCACACAAATAACTTTCATTGCTTTTCAGCCTGTTATATTTAACACCAGGAATAACACAACCGGGGGCAGAAATTATTATCACTTATGAATTTTTCCTACAGAGCCCTGGGATTTGCAGAAGAATCCCCAGAAATAATTGCATAGACATGGAAGAGTTCTCCAAGGGGCAAGTAAAACAAAATAAACACTTTAGGTAAAAATACACAGGGAAAAAAATATACAGTATCCATTCAATTACCTACACAAAATTTAAGTGGAATTTTTTTTTCTTCAGTGAAATTCAACAATGTGAATACATATTCTAAAATATGTTGTTTATTTTCCTCATTAACAAATATATTTTACAATAATTATCCAGCAATGACTTTTTCTTTTTCTTTTCTTTTTTAAGTTGTGGAAATATTGATTTACATCATTGTTTCTGTTTTGGAATTACAGGATTCCCCTTCACTTTGGATAACCATAGTGAATTCACCATCACAGCACTTTTAGTCCATTGTTCTTCCTGTCACATTGTTCTTACCTCTCCCCCTTGGGATCTCTCATTTCTAGGTAGCTTTCAAGGATTCATTTTTCAATTTGGCTTTACCTGACCATTTACTTTTTCTCTATATTCCATGTATAAATAATGAAATCAATTATGTGTCTTTCTCTTCTGACTTATTTCAGTGAAAATCCCTTCATGTTCCATGTAGTATTGTTGCAAACACATATGTTGGTATGAGCCCAATTTTTGATAGCTGAGTAGTATTGTGTATATAGACCACATCTTCTTGAGCACTGTTCCTATTTTGGGTATACTTGGGTTGTTTCCATGATTTGGCTATTGTAAATAGTGTTGCAGTAAGTATGGGGATACAAATATCCCTTCAAATTTGTGTTATTATTTTTTAAAAGTTATTTATGTTTATAGAACTGGGATACAGGACAGAAATGCAGGGGCCTTGATATAATTCACCAGAGACAGAGTGGGGAGCAGAACAGGCAGGTAAATTAAGTACACTGCTGAGAGGAGCAGCAGGCAGGTCAGGAGAGATTGGTCATACCATGTTGATCACCTCCAGGGCTGGGGATCAAAATCACACTGACTTGGCCATGGCCAGTTTAACAGTGCTGAGCCCCAACCCACTGTACTACCAGGGAGGGTTTTGTATTCTTTGGTTAAGTATCCAAGAGTAGAATTGCTGGGTCACATAGCAGATCAATTTTTAGACTTTTGAAAAATCTCCATACTGTTTTTCCATAGTTCCCTTTTCCATAGTTCCCTTTTCTCTACATTCTTACCAGTACTTGTTTCTGTTTACTTATTTATTTATTTTTATATGTACCATTCTCACAGGATTGAGTCGGTATCTCATTGGGGTTTTCTTTTTTGTAAAGGTACCTATTTAGCTATTCTGCACACTTTTGGATAGGGCTATATATTTTCTCTTTGTTGAGTTGTGTGTGTTCTTTGTCCTTTTACCATGTTTAAAACCCCAATACTTACAGTGTGTCCTTAACATAGTGTTTTGTTGCTCAGGTCAATACCTTCTTTATGAATAAAATATGGTAAATTTTGATTTTTTACTTTATAGGTACAATTCAAACAATCACATAAAAATAAAAACAGTACTAGTGTGAAATGTAATCTGCTAAAAATTTTGCAAAATCCTCTGGGTAGTTGACATGATTTGTCAGTTTGGAATTCACTTTTTATTCAGCCGTTAAATACCCAACAACCTAAATAAGTGATGGAGTCTCTTTGAGATATTTAAACGTGGGGGGTATATTAATTACTGATAATTCATGATTTATTTCATAGTAGATGAACTGTATGTTTTATTTTTCCCCAAAGGTATATTTA
Source organism: Condylura cristata (assembly GCF_000260355.1). Taxonomy (NCBI): domain Eukaryota; kingdom Metazoa; phylum Chordata; class Mammalia; order Eulipotyphla; family Talpidae; genus Condylura; species Condylura cristata. Next base: position 4,367,180 of record NW_004567126.1, on the reverse strand, counting down.
ATTTAATATCAAAATGTCAAAAATACAAAATGCCAAATACAATGAAGACCCAGACTTCCCCATGAATATCAATGACAGTTCTGAAACATGTGCCTGTTGAATGGAACGGGGGCTTTGGAAGTTTTACTACTAACAAAAAAATAATGCAGTGAGTCCCATCACAGCTAAAATCCTTATACAGTCCTTATACAGATCCTTATATAATCCTTATACAACCTAGTATGAGATGAATATTTATAATGCTTCACACAGTTAAAGCCTCAAGTTTGATACCATCCTTCATGTTTCTACAGTCCTCAGTAAGAGCTCCTACAGCATTAGCAACCATTCAAAGAACAAAATATTGATGAAAACCACATTGATTTCAGTAACATAGAGCCCCAAGTAACTATATGCACTGATATCTGTTATTTGATTCTAACATAACTATGGAGTTGGTTTTTAGCAAATTAACCTTTAAAGGGAAAATTCACCTCATTTGAGTTTTGACCCAGAAGTTCAGCAACAATCACAAAGTCCATAGTTGTATTGCCAAAACTATACACAGTGTCTCTAAGTCTCTATGTTCGAAGTTAAGAATGATGTATATTCCATTTTTACATTTTATATGCTCAATTCATGATTTTAAATCTCTAGGTTTTCATTCCTCTGAACTGCAACAGACAGTATGCAACAGACTTGAGACTTCTGTTGCCCCCTCTATTTTCTTCAAACAAGTATTACTCAAGTGTTTACATGTTTGGGAAGGGAAATTTTCGAAGGTGGCCACGTCTTCGGAATAGTCCACTGCCATCAGGCCTCTATCAGGAGTAAACTTCCAGGCACTCAGTCCATTTCGGGCCTATTCCAGTTTGTCTTTAGTTTGTCCAAGTTCACCTTTCTTTTTAAAAATTTATTTATTTATGCATATAAGAACGGGGATACAGGCCAGAGGTGTGGGCAGGTGAAAGGATCCACTAGAGACAGAGTGAGGAACAGAACTGGCAGGGTGACTGAAATCCACTACTGATGGGAGTAGCAGGTAGGACAGGAAAGGTCTGTCATGCCATGTGGGTCACCTTCCTGGTCAGGGGTTGAACTCATGCGGCAGTGGCTGCAGATAACTTCATAGTGCTTCACTGTTGCGTCCTGCAGACCCCACACTGATAAAGAGACAGGAGTCATGGAGTGGGATACATAATGCAGGATGGTGCTGAAGAGCAAGAGTCTGGCCTTTTTATTGATAAACCAGTCATACAGCATTAGTCATATGAAGAAGTAGAAAAGGAAAGAGAGAAGTAGAAGCAGGGCAAGGGTGGAACTGTATTTCCCATCTGCTGATAGCTTGGTATATAGATCCAGCCCTGATTCCCCAATAAGGATTTTAATCTTAGCAATAAGGTGTTCCATTGATCAGCTTCAGAGATCCTTTCTTATACAACTGTTAAGAAACTTACTCCGGACGTATGCGTTACGAGGTGTGACTGGGAACTCCCTCTCTGTCTCTGGTGAAACCTCTCACCACTCTTCCACCTCTGGCTTGTACCCCAATTCTGTGTGCATAAATAAATAAATCTTAAAAAAAACAACCTGTGCAGTGGACCTTCTTGTGGTTGTATGATGGACTTGACTTTGTAAATTTTTGTTTTATTTAGCAGACAGTGACTTTATTTTTGCCTCATGCATTTAAAAATCAACTTAATTTTGCTCCTTGCCTAACACATTTGAAAGTCAGGGTTTTTAATAGCTGTCCCAATGTGAAGCCACTAAGATTCAACACCAGCACAATTTCTCAGTTCTTACCTAGTCTACCTATCAGCTCTAAATAATTAACATAACCATGGGATTCATATATTTTCACATTTTTTTGATATAATAGCTTCTAAAGGAAAAACATTAAAAATTATGTTAATGTAATCTTTTTTTAAGGTTATTTATGCTTACAGAACTGGGGTACAGGCCAGAGGTGCAGGGGTGGTGAGAGGTTTCACCTGAGACAGAGTAGGGAGCAGAACAGACAGATTGACTGTTGAGTACACTGCTGAGGGGATCAGCTGGCGGGTCAGGAGAGGTCTGTCGCATCATGTGGATCACCCCCTGGGTGGAGATTGAACTCATGCTGAATTGGCTTTAGCTTCTTAGTGCTGTGCTTTAACCCGTTGCACCACCAAGAAGGGATCTAATGTCGTCATTTTAAAGATTCCTTCTTTATAATATTGAAAGAATATTGAAAGAGTAAGTTTATTATATGATGTACTTATATGTATATAGTTGTCCAGATAAAATGAAAATCATTCTTTTCCCCATATTTGATGAAATTTAATCTCTAGGAATGTCATCAAATAAGCCACATGGATGATATCAGTACTGTTGCATAGTTTCTTATCAGTGATTGTTAGCAAGCAGAAAAAAAAGTTTTGTAAATGTACACTATTTGTTTCTGTCTACCAACAACTATTTTCAGTAAAAGATGAAGTAGTTACACTGTTCAACAGAGGAAGAACTAATGAGAAGAAATAGGCTTTTTTTTTTTAAAGACTTATTTATCTATTCGTACAGAACTGGGGTATAAGCCAGAGGTGCAAGGGCTTGGAAGAACTCACCAGAGACAGAGTGGGGAGCAGAACAGGCAGGTCAACAAAGTATACTGCTGAGGGGACCAGTGGGCAAGACAGGAGAGGTCTGTCATGTCAGTCACATCCAGGTGGAGGATCAAACTCACACTGAAGCAGCTGTGGCCAGCTTGCAGAGCTGTTTCCTAACCCATTTCGCCACCAAGAATGGCCCCAAATGGGTATTTATAATTACTATTTATAGAAAGTTCTATAAAAAAATCTTAAGGAATCCTGGATATACTTAACATGTGTTTTTACTTTTTTGTGCTTATATCTAGTTCACATGAAAGTTATCTTCATGTGAATGTGGTTACTGAAGGAGAAGTCAAGCATTTGTAAATAACTCTTAAATAGGCCGTTTCGATTTTTGTAAGGTTATACAAAACACACTTTTGACTTACCTACATTTTGTTGAGACTTAAATCTGCATGAAATTCATGATCATTGTTCTGTCTGTTGATAGTCTTTTTTTTTTTTTTTTTAAGATTTATTCATACAGAACTGAGGTACAGGCCAGAAATGCGGAGGGTGAGAGGATTCACCAGGGACAGAGTGGGGAGCAGAACAGGCAGATCGAGGAAGTCCACTGCTGAGGGGAGCAGCAGGCAGGTCAGGACCACGCCATGTGGTCTCCTCCGGGGCAGGCTGGGATCGAACTCATGCAGAAGTGGCTTAAGCTGCTTAGTGCAGTGGTTTAACCTGCTGCGCCACCAGGGAGGGCCCTGTTGATAGATATTCTTAAAAAAATGAATGTCCCTCAAACACTATCTGAACTCTCACACTGGTTAACACATTATCATATCATATTCCTTCCCTGTAAATCAGCATTTAAATATCGTCTACCCCATGTAATTGTATGTCGAATTTGAAATTTCCCCTCAGTTGCAAATACAACAAGTTGCAAATACATATGAAAATATGAGGGACCTGTGTATATATCTGAAATAGGGCCTTAAGATTTATGTCTAATTCCAATAATTTTTATTGTATAGGTATGAGTATATAATCATTTGCATCTGGCTGTTTTTGTCAGCATAATGATTTTGAGATTCAGTCATGTTGTTGCCTCTATTTGTGTCTAGTTCATTTTAATTGCTTATTAATATTCTGTTATATCTTTTTATCAAAGCATGAGTATCTATTAACCTATTTATAGACAGTTCGGTTGTTTCCAATCATTGATGTTTAGCAATAAAACTGCCACATGCATTTTTGCATAAATTGTTTTATGGACACATTTTTTCATTTCTTTTGGATCAGTGGCCACGATTGACATTGATGGATTATATGGTATATGGACATTGAAGTCAAGGTGGGCATACACATTTGTGTATGCTTCTTACTATTGCATTAGGAGCCATTTTTAAATTCTAGTTTCAGATCTACATTGATAAGTTTTTTTCTTTGCTTTTCTGTTAGTCTGTGGCATGACTTTTCCTTTTTCTTAATGCTCTAAATTGAAGAGTAAGTTTTTTATTTTGCTTAAATGACATTCTGCCTTTTACATGACATTAGAACAGCTTGCTTCCATTTATTCAACTTTCTCCTTGGCAATTTGTTTGCACATGTTTTTCTTTCTACAGGTAGTAATGACTACCTAGGAGTTAATCATACTTCTGAAACATTTACTGTTTATTAAAAAAAAAAACTACTAGAAGAAGCCACAGTTCTTGCAGATCCTAAGTTTTCTATGGTATCACTTTCTTTCAATCTAAAGAATGTCCTAATTAAAGGCTCAATGTACTCCCCTGTATGGAGTTCTGTTCCCCTCCCCTGCATATGTAGCTCTGTCCTTTCCATTAACTTTCCCTGCCACTCAAGTTGCTTTAACTCATCTGACCTTCATCCTTTCTCTACTCATTTCATCACTACCTTATCTGAGTTTTCTTTTTCATTGCTCTCTTGTACTGGTCATTGTGTAGTTCTCTAAAATAGTAACTTTTCATATTTATCTACTTTTATGTCAAGGAAGAGAGAAAGACTGGGGGAAGAACAGAAGAAAATATAAACTGATATATTCATTTTATTCCAGGATCGCGCTTCCTGTCTCTCCAACACATCAACCAGCAGGATATATCTTAGAAATTCTACTGTATTTGAGCATTGGAGTAACTGTGCTGATTCATCAGGTAAATACCTTTATAAGCTAATTTAATTTTTATCACTTTATGTTTATCTTTTTCTTGTGCTTATTTTACCATATATTATAATTTAAGGCAGTTGGAAAGTGCAGTATTTCTTTATTGACATGTTTCAGCTGTAGTTATATAGTTTTAAGTCAATGTGGCATGAATATGAAAGTCGAGCAATTGTTTTATATATGCTAAATAAATGCAAATTGTAGAGGGCAGCTACTGAGCAAAAAAGAAACTGTAGTCTAAACCTCCACTAAGACAACATGACATTCCAGATTGCCTGAAAGTCCTTTCAGGCAATGAGTCAGAAATGCTATTTATAGTTTTGGGGAAAAGACTGTATAATTCAAATGGAAATTGAGGCTCATCTACTTTTGAGTAGCCAGGGTAACAATTGGAAGTAAAAGCAATAAAATGAGAAAAACTGTACAGTTTACAACTAAAAAAAAGAAAATTGTGACTTTGGATAGGAGCTTACTAATGAAAACAGTATTTCCTTAGAACCGATACTATTTCAGATCAAGTATGAAGAAGTCCGGAAAGAGGACATTTTATTGAAATGATTTCTAACTGTAATACTGTAATGAAAGTACATGATAGGTGACTGATAAAAATAAATCTTAAGGACTTTTCTGTGTCTGTTTTGAATATCGTATGTGTGCATGTGTGTGTAATTCATTGAAAACATAGCTGTAGGATAAGAAAGAAGTGACTTTAAATCCTAAGTTTAGCATTTATATGTGGATAGGGGAATTACCATTGAGCTTCAGTGTCCTCTACAAAATGGCTTTGTTGCATACAGGGTTGTGGAAGAAATTAATGAGTTAATTTATATATTTTGACATACTGTCTACCATCAACAGAATATCAATTAGGGATTATTATTATTTATTTTGTCATCATTTTCATCATCAGTCAACAAAAGCCTATCCTGAGAGTTTGTTTTATCTGTGACCATTTAACAAGAGAGAATACTGTGATGAAGGGTAGGATCGATCCTAAATGGAAACCATGGAAAAAACTTAAACTCTTAGAAGTGGGAAAGATGGAGATATAAGCTGGGGTTGTGTGAAACCCTGTGCTGATGGCAAATAGGGAACCTCAAGGACCATATACATTCATAGCTGTCATAGTACATCATATCAGAAAGGTACACAGTGAATATTTGGAATTTGCATCAAAGTGAAGGTTGAATAAAAAGATGCAACACTTTGTCACTGTAGACAATCAGCTAAAACCTTCCCATGCCAAGCGACTTAGTAACATAATTTTCAGGAATCCATTCTACAAAAATAGTACAATATTTTAACTCAGGATTACTTACAGTAATAAACTTCTGATCTACTCTGAACAAATAGCAAGGAAGTGGTTGAGAAATTATTATATATTATTTTATTATATATTATAATAAAACCATTTAAATCATTAGATGCTATAGTAATTTAGAAAGAAAAGCATATTAAGTTCAAAATGCTGTATTTATAGAATGGCTATGATAATATAAAAAAATTCACAGTCATAAAATGGAAAATGTCTAACCTACACAAGTAGATTAAAATGCTAACATTATTAAAATGCTAAAATTGGAATCTTGTATCAATTTTTGGTGTTTTCTACAAATTTCTTTCAATAATGGAATTATTCTCTGATAATATATATATATATATATATATATATATATATATATAGTCTCTTAGCAAAACAAACTAATTTTTGAATAAGGATTGTTTATTCCCATTCAAAAATAATTATTATAAGCATGCATTGTTTTAATGACATTGTAGATTCTCTGGTTCAGCTGAAAGTTCATACATTATAGATGCTGATCACAGGTATATTTCTCCGAGAACCTCTCTAGATACCTTTGTAGCCAAGATTCTTAGCTCTAGTGTATCTCATTATAAATATTTTTTTTAAAGATTTATTTATCTATTCATAAGAACTGGGGTACAGACCAGAGATGCAGAGGGTGAGAGAATTCACCAGGTGCAGAGTGGGGAGCAGAACAGGCAGATCAACGAAGTACACTGCTAAGGGGAGCAGCGGGTGGGTCAGGAGAGGTCTGCCACGCCATGTGGCTCTCCCCTAGGGCAGGCAGGGATCGAACTCATGTGGAAGTGGCTTAAGCTTCTTAGTGCTGTGCTTTAACCTGCTGCATCACCAGGGAGGGCCTCATTATAAACATTTTTATCAGTCTGTGTTTTTAGTAGACCTTCCCAGGTACTGACAATGTCCTTTTTCTGTTGATTCAAAATCAGTTTTCTTGTTGATTATACTCGAAATCCCATTCCTCTTCTACAACAGTCTTCCAAATGCATAAAGATGCTTGTCATACAAGATAATACAACAACAAAAACACAGTTTTTCATTTTTCTATTGTTGAATTTCCCCATTTGTAATTTACCTGTCTTCCTTAAAGTTTGTCACTCAGGTTTGAATGTGGCTCTGTAGTTTTGGTCTCACCACCTCAGAACAGAAAGAAACCATCATCTCTTTTCCTTTCCATTAGTGAGGCTCAAAACATAATTTGTGTCTCTTGATTTCATTGGAAAACCATTTTTAAAGGGGCATAATTTATAAGCAAATATTACCTCTGACATTTAAATTTTGATCACAACTGACTTTCTAATGAAAAATAAAAAAATCAAAACCATGTCTATGCTTCCCATCCTCTCAACTTTCAGGGAATCAATAAAACTACCAAAAACTCCTTACAAAGCTTGCATTCCACTCAATAAGGTGTTAGTGAATCAATACAAGCTAAGAAAAATGATTTTATGGAAGCAAAAACTTGCACTCTATTAAATTTAACTGCTTAATCATACTGTACACTACATTTTAAATATGTTTTGTCAAAACAAGGGAACTATACCCATGGCTTTTCTTTGCTATGCTTTCACATATTTCTTACAACCAAAAGTATGATTATATTTAAAAAACATTTTGTTCCTGACCAAACAATGTATAATTGATTGATTGAGGCATATGAGGTTTAATCAGCCTACTCCTTCCTTACTTGAGATGCTCTCTTGAATTATAGTTGGCTTAAACTGCTTAAGTGATCACTTCAAGAAGTGGTACTTTTCAGTTGTCTTTAAGTTCTCATTGATGACTTTTTCTTGGATGGGCTCTCCAGGAAGGGTATAAACATATGTCTCCTGTGACTTCATTACATATCCATAAAGAGTGTTTTCCAATAATATATATTTTTTTATCAAGGCACTTTTATTTAGGTCCAAAGTAATTTTATGGTTACATGTTGGTCATTTTTTCCCCCTTTGTGTTAACATTTGTTGACAGTATTATATTTGATGAAGGGAAACTTTCCAAGTATTTTACACCACCACTGCCACCATCAAGACACCCTTATTCTTGCATTATAAACTATAGGGAGCACTCCTCTGTCTGTTCCCCATCCTCACCCTCTCCCTCTAGAAACAAAACAAAGAGAAAAATAAAACTAAAGAAAAACACACCCTTGAAAAATAACTTCAGAACTGAGGTGATTTTCTCTCCGTCTACGGAAGTTTATCTACATTTTTAAAAGTCCTGGCAAGGATGACATATAGTTTCTCTGGATTCTCCTATACCATCCTCTTAGCTAAGCTAAGCAGATATGCAAAAGGACATTTGGTGCAGGGACTGTGTCTTCTCAACAGTTAATTGATGGATGGTGAGGATGTGGCACATTAATGAACAGCCAGAACAAGATCTTTAAATTGTGGATTAAAATTGGACAACTCTAACGCATTAATTCCCAACCTACAGCTTTAAACATAGGGTACAAAACATAATAAGTGGGCTTGAAAAGCCGTTCTGAAGGAAGCATATTATATGGAAGTGAGAAAAATATCTTAGTCACCATTTGAATCACTATGCAGTGAGCAGATATATTTCACATGCATAGATCAGAAACTATGTAGCCTGTCTTCTTTCAGTAATATATAATAGATTACATTAATACACTGAATGATACTTTTTTCTCAAAGGCAGTTACCTAAAAAATGAAAAAATATATTTCTTATACATTTTGCCCTGCCTACTAATTCATTGCTTGTGATTCCATAAGAATGCAAATCCTTTTTTAAGCAATGCTGGACCAGTCATTAAGTAAGAGTGAACTTGCTCATATTCAGGATTTTTGGCCTCCAGATAAGAACTTTTCTATTAATAGAACTGTTTGGCATTATAAAGAGATCTCATAGGGATAAAAAAATTACTTAATTTTTGAGACATTCAGTAACTTCAGAAAATTGGAATAATTTTCAGTAATACCAACCACTACATATTCATTCCCACTCACACACACATATATGTTTCCTAATATTGTGACATAACCACAATCATATTGTTTTTAGCTATACTGCTGTCTCTCCACATAGAATATAAAAGAAAATTTCTTATTTGTCCAGTTTTGAAAGCCACAATGTCAAGATTTCTTTATTACCCCTCTCAGTGAAGTAGGTACTCTGTTAAATTTGTTAAATAAATTCATAAATCATGTAAATTATACAAATACTCTTAAAAATAAACTATGGAATATACAAATAATTGACAAGACAATTGACCATTTTCTTCTTTTATAAAATATATGATGATAGGTGCTTCCTGGTGGTGCAAGAGGCTGTATCAACACTATAAAGCTATCTGCAGCCACTGCAGCATGAGTTCTATCCCCACCCATGGAGGTGACCCACATGGCACAGCAGACCTCTCCTGTCTCACCTGTTGCTGCCTTCAGCAGTGTATTTCAGTCAGTTTGCTTGTTCTGTTCCCAACTCTGCCTCTAGTGAATACTGTGGTCTGAACTACAGCTTTGTATGTATAAATAAATGCATCTGTCAAAAAAAAAAAAAAGATATAGGCCCTCCCTGGTGGTGCAGTGGCTTAAAGCACAGCACTGAGAATCTAAAGCAGCTTCCGCATGAGTTTGATTCCCACCTGCCCTGGAGGTGACCACATGGCGTGGCAGACCTCTCTTGACCCGCCCACTGCTCCTTTGCTCCCCTCAGCAGTGTACATCTGCCTATTCTGTTCCTCACTCTGTCTCTGGTGAAGCCTCTCACCGCCCCTGAGCCTCTGACCTGTACCCCAGTTCTGTATGCACAAATAAATAAATCTTAAAAATAAAATTACAATAGGTTGGAAAGAAGATGTTGGGTCCAGATTTTCAGGCATTTTTGTGTTAATGATTGAATGGAAACTATTAAAATGGCAACTAGTCTGTTGATATTGAGTTCTTAGCAATCAGAATGAAGCGGAAACAAGACATAAAGGGAAATATATTTAATTATTTAAAAATGCAATTTCAATAAAAACTTAGATGTCAATGATGAAGAAAAATTGCCTTTTAGATAGAAGAATTGCTATCATTTCTTTGAGTGCTTACATTCACTGAAGCAATCCAAAAATTGAATTTTTATAAGCTTAATACTGCTACGTTTATTTAATAGGATTACTCAGTTGATACTGAATGTTTCTATTTTCTTGATTTCTATATAGTTTATTATCCATGATCACGGATATTTGACCATAATCTCATCTCTCGCTGGTCATATTCTAGTGAATTCAGTCTTCAATCTAATTTTCTTTCACACTTCACCTTTTAGGTTTCAATATGAAACTGGTATAGATACATATGACTATATATGTATATATATAATTATGTTTATATATTTCTATGAAACTGTTATATTAGGTTCAGATATCTAAATTGCTAACTTCAACCAGAGCAGAAAAGTTTCACTGACAACTCAAGCTGTATACAATATGATTTATTGTGGTAGGGAGTAGGAAATCAAGATTATAATAATATTATAATATTATAATAATTATAAGGATATAATTTAGTTGTCAGTAAAGGGAAATATTATGAACCTTTTGGTAAGGCTTGGGAAAAAGCAACACAGACAAGGAAGGTCCCAGCTCATAGACTTCCTGTCAAATTTTCTTCTACAGGGTGGTGAAGGCTACTTTCAGAATGAAAGTCCCAGGCAGCTCTCACCAAAACCCCAAACATCTTCAGGAACTTTAATCTGATTCCTGTATTTTCACACCACTTCAGATGCATATTTACTTTTAAATGTTACTTTTAAATTAGTAACATTACTAATAGACCACATATTACTTTTAAAGTATGCAAGGCCACTGCACAGGCATATTCTTATCTATGCTGACCTTTCTCATGTCTGTTCATCAGTGTATTTGCTTTAAAATTGTGTATTTGATAAGTCACTGATAGGAAAAGGAAAGGAAAGTAGGCATAGAAGATCAAAAGTATGGAAAAAAATGATCAATAAAAATTCTAAATTGTGGGCCCTCCCTGGTGGCGAAGTGGGTTGAAGCACTGTACTAAGAATCAAAAGCTACTTCCGCATGAGTTTGATCCCCGCCTGCCCTGAAGGAGATCCACATGGTGTGGCAGACCGCTCCTGACCTGCCCGCTGCTCCCCTCAGCAGTGTACTTCGTTGATCTGCCTGTTCTGCTCTCCACTCTGTCTCTGGTGAAGCCTCTCACCCTCGGCATCTCTGGCCTGTACCCCAGTTCTGTATGAATAAATAAATAAATCTTAAAAAAAAATTCTAAATTGTTAAATTAGATGTTATAAAAGGAGGTGAGGTGTGAGTAAGGATGTAAAAAAGGTAAAGAGATACTCTTGCACATACAGGACCAATCAACTACAATACATATAAGGTGACTGATGAAATGATTGAGTAAGAAGAAAATCATGGTTGCTTAAAGTCTACAAGGTAATGCATTATTCAGAGACCTTGTGTGTTTTCTGTTCATAGTGGGATATATCAAAACATATTCAACCACTAGTTTGGAATTTTATTGCTCATTTTAGAAAGTTTTGGAATGATACAAGTTGCCTTTTTTGCAGCTGACCCTTCCTTTGTATGTTTGGGTAATTCTTTTCACTACACTGAGTAGTTTCATATTCTAGAAACAAATACATGAAAAGGACTCTGGTAACATTTTCCCAGCTTTTCTTATAGCTGGACTCTACTGACATAATCACAGTTCCACTAATGAGACTTATCTATCCAGATACTGAAGTCAACATAAGCAGCAGTGTGCATAAACAGCAATGATGTAGATTCTAGTTTTTTGAAGGGTCAGGAAAGTGCCATATTGGTTTCTAGGGGCAGGAAATGTGCAATTAATGATAGTGAAGCTACAGTATCTGCACCTAGTGGTGATCTACTAGACCATTTCTCTGTTAAATTAGCAGGCTCCTGACTGTTTACTTTCCAAGCCAAGTTTCGTATACCTCTCACAAATTTGTATTTGGCCAAGTATACTTTAATCATTTTATTTCCTGCTAGATTCTGGCAGGTTTATTTGCTGCTACTTCCAAGAAAAAATTGTACTAACTGATAGGACAAAGACACGAATATGGAAATAAACATAATTAAAGTCAAAGGATTAAGGGTGCAAATTAAAGCATTAAGAAGTAAGGACGATAAAAAGACTGCATGGGGATATCTGGTGACTTATTTGGAAGAAGACAGAGGACTATTAGCAGAAGCACAGCTGTCTGAAAATTGAGATGAAAACAATCAATGTTCTGTGAATTGTGGTAAATGTATCAAGTACTTCATGGAATGATCAAGTTCCACAGAGTTCACTCGGAACATGCAAGAGCTTTTATGTATTTATTTATTTATTTTAGCAGATAGATCATATTAGTGAATTATAAAAAATGCACATCTACCTCAATTAAGGAAACACTTAGAAATACTGATATTTGTGTTCTTCTTACCAAACCAAATATAATTTATTCATAAGTACCCTATATTTTAGTATCTTATTGCTTAGTATATATAAGCATAATTTGCCATGCCTACTCGGTTGCAATTCCCAGCAGGACATCGGTATTCATTTTATTTTCCATATGTCCTTGTCTGAAATGTGTCACTAGAGTGTTCTTTACGTGTGTTGGGGATTCTCCATGTGTTTCTCAGTGTCTCTTGTGCCTACATATGTTGCTGTCTTAGCCTATTGCCAACACAGGCAGTTTTCAGACTACATTTGACTGCTGATAGGACTCCCAGGTATTTCACCACAATTTAGTTTTCAATCTGGGCTTCTGTCTGTTGAACTGAACACTTATCTGTGCTGTGTTGCTTATATCTCTGCATATTGTCAAGGACCAAAGGAGCATGTACAAAGGGTTCTCGTGGGAGAATCAACCTAATACTCTCCACCAAAGTTTGAAAGTGGAACTGAGCTCCTTTAGCAATCTTAGCAAAAACATTTGGGCCCTAGAGATTCAGCTGCTGAGACACTTATTCAGTGTTTTGAGACTTGTTTCAAATCTTCTACTGATCTCCCTCTTCTAGGTGAGGTGCTTGACTCACTTTGAATGTTGAATACCAGCTGTTTATGTTGAAAATGAGAACAATCGAGACCTCTGTTTGGGGACATAGAACATGTTCACTCCTGACTCCTAAAGGAATAGGCTGCTGGTTTCTAGAAATCTATCCTGACTATTTAAATCAAGGATAACATTTTTCTTGCTGTCATTCATCATCTCACTTGAATTCTGTTAACAGAATCTCCAGAAACTTACTCTATTTATCAAAGCATTGTTACCTTTGTAATTATACAAACTATACTTATTGAGATTACTTGATTTACAACACTAAAAATGATTTAGATGTATAGGTTCATAACTCAATTGATTTGCTGGGTTGTCAGAAAAGTCATGATGCATTTTCTTTATGCTTTCAAAGAAAAAAACATACCATGACTATTCTGACAGTGAAATATATTATGGCATCATACCTTCCACCAAATTGCCTGTAGTACTTCTTAATCCACTTTACTCCATTCCTCTTTACTCCCACCTGCATCACCTCCCCTCCTGGGAACCCTGACTGTGAAATTATATTTCATGAGTTTTAGTTTTAATTTACTGTTTCTTTGCTTTGGCACTTTATAGTCCACCTACCAGTGAAATTATACAGTATCAGTATTTGTCCCTCTTCCTCTGACTTACATTGTTTAGTATAATCCCCTCTAATCCATTCACAGGGTCTAATGACACTTTAGAGCTGGGTCTTTGAGTCATTGAATATATATCTATATCTATCTATATATATAGATAGATATAGATATATATTCAATGACTCAAAGACCCAGCTCTAAAGTGTCATTAGACCCTGTGAATGGATTAGAGGGGATTATACTAAACAATGTAAGTCAGAGGAAGAGGGACAAATACTGATACTGTATAATTTCACTGGTAGGTGGACTATAAAGTGCCAAAGCAAAGGAACAGTAAATTAAAACTAAAACTCATGAAATATAATTTCACAGTCAGGGTTCCCAGGAGGGGAGGTGATGCAGGTGGGAGTAAAGAGGAATGGAGTAAAGTGGATTAAGAAGTACTACAGGCAATTTGGTGGAAGGTATGATGCCATAATATATTTCACTGTCAGAATAGTCATGGTATGTTTTTTTCTTTGAAAGCATAAAGAAAATGCATCATGACTTTTCTGACAACCCAG
>NW_004567126.1:4344515-4352795 GCF_000260355.1 Condylura cristata | reverse complement strand
TGATTCCTTTTCTCCAAATCCTCACCAATGCTTATTGTGTCTGGTCTTTTTGAGGTGGACCATGCTCACAGGTATGAGATAGTATCTCATTGTGGTTTTGATTTTCATTTAACTCATCATAGGTGAAGATGAGCATGAATCTATATATATTCTTTGGACAAATGTTTAATCTTCTGTTCATTTTTTTGATTGGATATTTTGTTTTATTTTAATGAGTATTATGAGTTCATTAGGGACCTTGGATACCTACCCCTTGTCAGTTGAATGATGGACAATTATTGTCTCCCATTCAGTAAAGTGTCCTTTCATTTTAATCAGCTTCTTTAAATGTGCAGAAGCTTCTTAATTTGTTGTAGTCACATGTGGGTCTGCTAATCTCTCTTTTTCTACTTCCTCAGAGGACTAACAATGTATGACTGCCTTATCAATGAAAAGACCAGGCTCTTGCTCTTCAGCAGCATCCTGCATCATGTAACCCGCCCCATGGCACCTGTCTCTTTATCAGTGTGGGGTTGCTGGACACAACAGTCACAGTTTTTGTCTTTTTTTATTCTTGCCCTTATTTTGGTGCCACTATAGTGAGTTCCCAAAGATGTCACTAAAGTGAATGTTATGGAATGTCAGTCATTTATGAATCAGACTTGTCTGATCATTGTTGTATTATTTATCTGGGGTGGAGGAGTACTCATGAATGATGTAAAACCTTTGAAGAGTAAAATTTAAAGTCAATATTTTTAACATTTCAGGAAAGAAAATGACATGCAACCTTCTTTAAGGACTATATTCTTTATGTAAGTTAATTGGATTGAAGGATATTTTTTGAAGTTTGATGCAACACATTTTTCTCTTAACAGCATTTTTTTCTGGCCTGGATGGATGAAAACTGCCTTTTCTTCCATACTTTAGAGTGGCCACATGCCATAGACACACTAAAACTATCAATTTATGATCACTCGGTTACAGTAGAATTATTGTCAAGCCCAGAACATGAACAAGAAATGAAACATTTATGTATAATCACTATAATGAGGATAATGAAAACAACTATTTCCATCAAATTTATGTCTCAGAAGTAACAAATTTAATTGTGATCTGTTCCTTAGAATAATAAGATCATTGTATTTACAAAACAAGCAAATTATATGTTAGTCCTTGATGATATTCAACACATCACTCTGAGATTTTGAGACTTTCTCTCAAATCATATTCTGATTCAAATTATTTATATGAAATGACATTGAAGTAATGTGGAAGAAATTTTAAAGTATGTAATGCTGTTTTAAAATTAGAGAGAGAGATATAATAACTAGCTTCAAAATACTGACTAAATCACAAGGACATAGTTTGTGTCATTAATAACAAGTGTTTCCTAACAGAAACACCATTTCTATCGCTTAACTCATTCAGTCTGTCATATTCTTCTCTGGCCTATTATGCTAACACTAAGTTGAAATTTAAGTGAATTTTTAAATGATTCATTAACAATTACTTAAGTGATATGAGTTTCAAATGATCTCCTTATTTGTCACAAGATCTCAAAAACATAGCATTCCAAACAAAACACAGATGTAGCTTTGTTAGTACCTCTGAACTTCTTGGTAATTTCTGCAGTTAAATCATCTAGTAGCTAATTCTACTTTCAGGATGTCCTGCTAGTTGTGTAATTTATGTCTTTCTAATTTCACATTTTTTTTTAAAAGATTTATTTATTTATACATACAGAACTGGGGTACAGGCCAGAGGAGCAGGGGTGGTGAGAGGCTTCACCAGAGACAAAGTGGGGAGCAGAACAGGCAGATCAATGAAGTACACTGCTGAGGGGAGCAGCGGGCGGGTCAGGAGAGGTCTGCCACACCATGTGGTCACCTCCGGGGCAGGCGGGAATCGAACTCATGCGGAAGCGGCTTTAGATTCTCAGTGCAGTGCTTTAACCCGCTGCGCCACCAGGGAGGGCCACTAATTTCACATTTTTATTTTATTCCTAGAAATACATTTTGAAATATTCCTTTCCAGAATCACTCACCAACTTGTCGTCATGTTAATAACACAATATACATTACTTTAACACCACTGAATATAATTATATATTATATATGAGAATCTAGCAGGGACAATATTTATGGCTTTTATTCTAAGGAACTTCACTAATAATGAATTTTTCCTCAATAATTTTTTTTTGTAAGTGAACTAATATTTTGGGGGTATTTTTTACTTTCTAAAGACTTATTTCCTGTGTGCAGTTACTGAAATTTTTCATTCCTCAGCATGTATTAGGTAAATATTAACATAGACATGCTTGAATCCTAAAGAATGAAATATTAACTATAAAGAAACACCTCAGCCACACTGAGCAAATTGGCTTACTGTCTGGATATTAATTTAATGTCCAAGGATCAGATTGAGGGGAAAGATGAGGTCTTCTCTGAGTATGCATCATACACTGGCCATGTAGGTAGCCTTGCAAATCCTCAACGTTCATGGGTGCTTATGAATATTCTAATTTCCTGAAGAAACTCTCCTTGGCTTTGCTCATAGGATGCCTTGCTTCCAGTTTTCTATTGCGTAGAACTTAGAACTTTTTTTTTTGTATAGCTTAGAACTTTTTGCCCAAGGCATTTGTAGCCTGTTAGATTGGTTTATGGTAGTTTCGAGCAATGCCTACTCTTTTTTTTTTTTAATATTTATTAATTACTATTTTTATTCTCTTATATTGCTGTCCTTTTTTGTACAATATTTGATTCCCCCTTTTGTTATTTTGTACAATATTTGAGTTATAGAAACTGTAGATGTAGTTCCTTTAGTTCTCCCACCACACAACACCCATGAACCATCACCATAGTCTTTTGTACTCTTCCCATCTCGTCTTGACCCTTCTCCCTCTCTGTCTCCTGCTGTACACCTCACATCTATGGTTTGTCTACAAGTTTTGTCTTTTTCTTTGTTCAGTTTCCCTATATATCCTCTGTATATGAAGCTATTCAATACTTTTCTTTTTCCTTCTGACTTTTTAGATTAATATATTCCCTTCCAACTCCATCCATGTTGCTGCAAATGGCACATTTATCTTTGTTGATTTTCAGTGGTATTCCATTATATCTGCATGCCACATCTTGATCCATTCATCTATTGGGGGCTTTTAGATATTTTCTTAGCTATCAATAAACATAGGAGTGCATTCGTATTTTTTTGTGCCCTTTAGGTATATTCCTAGGCATGGAATTTCTGGATCATATGATAGATCCATTTTTAGTGCCGTAATTTTCCCCCACACAGCTTTCTGTATTGGCTGGACCAGCTTAGGTTCCCACCAGCAGTGCCATTCTCACCAGCAATTTTTATTTCCAGTTATTTTTACTATGGGTCCTTCACACTGGTGTGAAATGGTTTCTCATTGTGGTTTTGATTTACATTTACCTGATTATAAGTGATATTGAAAATATTTTTATATATCTGTTGAACACAGACAAGCATCTATATACACTTAAACATTGTAGAAATGAATTTTCATTATCCACTGTAATCTTTCTGCCTCTTAACAAATTAATTGATATGGCATCCTCAGTATATTTGTGCATCAAAAACATGCATTTTCATCAACATCAAACAAAACCTGTAGATAAGAATACCCACAAAGAAAGGAAAGAAAAGGAAGAAATTGGCCTATTTTCTTCTTTTAAATATTTTAGAAAATAAGAACACAGATTTGAGTTCTTTTCTCATTAAGGAAAAAAATGCTCTCTTCACCAAAATAATAATAGTAATAATAATAATAATAACAATAATGTAAATATCACATTGTTAATGCTAAATGAGCAAATGTACTGCTCTGGTTTTCATGAGAAATATTTCCAAAGGCCACCCAACAGTTATCTAATAGTTTCTATTCAAGATATGCCAACAAGAAGTTCAAACATAATCACTCTTAACTTCCCGCAACCAGAAGAAACTTCTTACCAGATGCATGAGAATGCATGCTGAAATGTTTCTTGTCTGGGACTTCCTCCCCAAGATATATCCTATCAGACAAACAAATTTGCCTCTGCTTATGACAGCTTCCATCCAGAGTGAGTGGGATGTTGAAAAGGAAGTGAGACAGGTACATGGTTCCTTGAGTAAACATGATTTTTGATGTCAGTTTTTATAATAAAACACTATGTGCAAGTTAGGAAGTGCTATGCCAAGGCAATAACGTATGTCTCATTTCCTACCTTATGTGATTGGATGCATTCAAAATTGTAAAACAAGCTGCTCCTAAAATAGCATGTTGTCAGTGATACTTTTTGCTAAGTGGGGAACTGGACTAGATAGCTTAGACATTCTAATAGTGCCATTCAATATTACTGAAAGAAGTTACTTGATTTCCCCCCTTTTTACTCCACATTTTACTGCATTCCTGATTGTAACTTCTCAAACATTGATGGGCATTAGTGTTTATATTGAGTACTCTAGATCCCTAAGACAGTGTCACCAAATGTTACTCATTGGGTTTCTTAAATTTATAAAATATGTAGGAATCTAGGGAGAAGGTAAAGTACCATGTGAGTAAGGTTTCTTATGCAATCTGTTGAAAGGTGTTATCCAGTAGTTCAACAGAAAGCCCATGATGATGAAAAATTGAACCATGTAGAGTTTGAAATGTTAGAGGCCATCAGAAGTTATCACGTGTTAGGGAGGCACCTTTGGGTTGGGTATTTAAGTCATTTGAGTGGAAAAATCTATTGCAGATATTAGTTATATGGTAATCTCACTCATTCTGGATACTGAAAATTAACTCAGTTGTCTGCTAGTATGAAAGGGAACAGAGTAAGATATATTTAGCACATCAGAGGAGCATAGTCCCTAATATTTGGTTTTAATAGTTCCACTGATGGGAAGTCATATAACTTTTAAAATATTTTTTTAAATTTATTAATCCATATATACAAGTACTGGGATGTAGGCCAGAGGTGTGGGGGTGAGAGGATTCACCACAGACAGAGTAGGGAGCAGAACAGGTGTCTCTTACTGCTAGGGGAGCAGCAGTGAGACAGGAGAGGTCTGCTGTGCCATGTGGATCACGCCACTGGCCAGGGACACTCATGTTGCTGTGGCTTGTAATATCTTGATAGTGCTGAGACTTGAATCTCTACACCACCATGGTGCAGCCTTTTATGAAGTGAACCTAGTCAGTGACTTGAGCTGATAATGAACGGATCAGTGGACTCATGATCTTTGTGACACTGGAAATAGAGGAGTTAATGGAAACTGAAGGTGCAACAAACATACAGCATTAATTAATCTATGTCTGTACAGAAGTCATTTTAGTTATTCTTTAGTTCAAGAATTTATTGATCATATATGTTTAGGTGTAAAGTAAATACAGTGTAACTTCATAGACGTCATCTAACTGAACAAATGCATTTACTATGAAAATAAAAGCTGTCTGCTCATTAAATTAGTTCTGTAAACTTGCTTTTGAATATGTATAAGTACTTTTTACTTGTCTTAATAGAAGTGCTTTATGGTACATGTCACTTTGATATTTTTTATCATTCAAAACAGTGAAAATAAATGTGCCTGTTTTTTTTTTTTTTTTTTTTTTTTTTTTTTTTTTTTTTTTTTTTTTTTTTTTGTTTTTGTTTTTGTTTTTGTTTTCCGGAAGGAGGAATGCAAGTATTCATGTGGGCAAGTTACTTTTGCAGAGTTTTGCAGAGCAAGGAAACATTTTTATTTTTACTACTGATGCTATCAGAAATACCAAGTTGTATATACCAACTATCTGGTTTGGTTCAGCCATTTCTCCAACAATGCCTTTAAGAAAATTTTCCCCTCTCTGGAAAATCTAACAATGCCTTTGACATTCCATATTCTCTAGACATGAAGTCTGTGGCCAGCAAGACTTAGTTGATAGCATTACCTTTTCAGTATTGCCTTTTTTAATGTCTCATTCCCAAAACTATCTGATTAATTTTATTTCTTCAGGCAGATGAGTGTGATATTGGTCCTGATTGTAATATGTTGTTTCATTGATACACTAAATCTGATTCCTTGACAACCTATTCATGCTAGGTCTCTAACAGTTACACTACTGTGTGCTCGCTAATACTTCAAAGCAGCTGGTCCTCCAAGCTGACTTAACTGTCCTAGACACTCACACATCAGTGGTTTTCTGATGGGCATTTTAATACTGAACTAAGCTCAGTATACAGGTGCCTTTACTCAGTTGATTTAAATGATGTTTTCTAATACCTATCTAACTTTTCTTGGTGGGATTTCCTTAACCCACTTTGTACTCACATATTGGCATTGAAACCCTTCTGCTTTTTTTTTTTAATATTTATTCATGCTTACAGAATTGGGGTACAGCCCAGAACTGGGGTGCAGGAGCGGTGAGAAGATTCAGCAGAGAGTGGGGAGCAGAACAGTCAGATAGATGAAGAACACTGCTGAGGGGAGCAGTGGTCGGGTCAGGAGAGGTATGCCATGCCATACCCCACCTCTGGGTGGGGATTGAACTCATGCTGAAGTGGCTTTCACTTCTTAGTGCTGCACTTTAACCTGCTGTGCCAGCAGTGAGGGACCCACACTGCATTTTTTTTTAAATAATATAATAGTTTATGTTTACATCATTTTGTACATTTTTTTTCCATCTCAATTGTAATCCCCGTGGGCTTCCCAACACAAAGTCACCCATGTACCATTCCCATAGTCCAGTGCCCCATTTTTGATCCCATTTCCCACCCAACCCCACCCCCATAAAATATCTCTGGTATATGGCTGTTCATTATTCTTATTATTTTCTCGCCTGGTCCATTATACTCCTGCTATGAGCGAAACCATCTGGTATTTTTCTTTCTCTTTCTGGCTTATCTCACTAAGCATGATCTTTTCCAGCTCCATCCAAGTTGCTGCAAAAGACATGTGTTTCTCTTTTTTGGTTGCTGAGTAATATTCCATTGTATATATGTACCACATCTTTCTAATCCAGTTATCTACTTTGGGCATTTGGGCTGCTTCCATGTTTTTCCAGTTGTAAATAAAGCAGCAATAAACATGGGCGTGCAGGTATCTTTTTTGAATCAGTGTTTTTGTGTCTTTTGGGTAGATGCCTAGGAGTGGATTGCTGGGCCGTAGGGAAACTCCATGTTAAGCAGTTTGAGGGACCTCCAAACAGTTTTCCATAGTGGTTATACTAGTTTGCATTCCCACCAGAACTGCAGGAGAGTTCCTTTTTCTCCACATCCTTGCCAACATTTGTTGTTGCTAGTTGTTTGAAGATGTGCCATTCTCAATGGCGTGAGGTAATATTTCATTGTGCTTTTAATTTACATCTCCCTTATTATGAGGGATGTTAAACATTTTTTTCATATGCTTGCTGGCCATCTGCATTTCCTCTCTGGAGAAGTTTCTTTTTAGCTCTTCTGCCCATTTTTTTCCTGGAGTTGTTTATTTTTTGTTGAGTTTCTTCAGTTCTCTGTATATTTTTGTGATCAATCCTTTATCACTAGTTTTGTGTGAGAAAATTTTTTTCCCAATTAGTGGGCTGTTTCTTTATTTGTAATGTCTCTTTTGCTGTATAGAATCTTTTTAACTTGATTCACTCCCATATATTTATTCTTGCATTCACATATTTATCCTTGCATTCACTATTGTGGCACTGGGTGTTCTATCTTTAAAGATGTCGCTGATGTGTACATTGTATAGTGTTTGGCCCATCTTTGCTTCCAGGTATTATATGGTTTCCGTTCTTATGTCTAGTGGTCTTTAATCCACTTCAAATTGATTTTTGTGACTGGAGTGAGGCAGTGATCTATTTTCACTTTTTTGCAAGTAGATTCCCAATTTTCCCAGCACCATTTGCTGAACAAACTTTCTTTGTGCCATTGTATATTCTTTGCTCCTTTGTCAAAAATTAGGTGTCCATAAACTTGTGGGTATATATCTGGGTTTTCTATTCAAATCCACTGTTCCGTATGTCTATTCTTGTTCCAGTACCATGTGGTTTTTATTATTATGGCTTTGTAGTATAGCTTGAAGTTTGGGATTGTAATGCCTCCATTTTGATTTTTCTTAGACATAAGGGTTTTGGCTATTCGAGGTTTTTTGTTGTTCCATATGAATCTCATTAATATTTTTTCTATATCTTTGAAGAATGTCATTGAGATTTTTATTGTGATGGCATTAAAACTGTATATTATTTTTGACAGGATGGCCATTTTGATGATGTTAATTCTCCCTATCCATGAGCAGGGGATGGCTTTCCATTTCATGGTGTCTTCTTGTATTTCTTTTTTTTTTTTT
>NW_004567126.1:4303359-4327561 GCF_000260355.1 Condylura cristata | reverse complement strand
TCATGATTTGTTTATCATGATGATTCTGAATTCTTTATCTGGTAGGCTGAGCCATTTTTCTATTTCTTTGGTGGTTTCTGCTGACTGATATTTTTATGGTGAATTTTCCCCCTGTGGACTTGCTTAAATATTTGTATGTATTCTTTCCCTGTTGTGTATTTTCTAATACCTTCTATTTTCTGAGGCACGGTGTTCCTATTATTGACCGACAATTTTTTTTTTTTGGACACTTCTGCTGTGGAGGATATTGTGATTGTGTTATTTTTCCCAGCCCACACTATGTGTAATTGTGTCTGTCATCTCAGCTGGTCACAGTCAGGGGTCTCTTGTGGTGTTCAGCCTCTTCTAGTAACACATTGAATCTATGTTTCTGGAAGGTATCTGTTGATCTTTGTAACCTTTGCATGTCCCAGGTTCCCTCTATGCTTGGTGTGCCCATGGTGGATATGATGTATTAGAAGTGTTGTAGGGGGCCCTCCCTGGTGGCTCAGTGGGTTAAAGCACAGCATTGAGAATCTAAAGCTGCTTCCACATAAGTTCGATTCCTGCCTGCCCCTGAGGTGACCACGTGGTGTGGCAGACCTCTCCTGACCTGCCCGCTGCTCCCCTCAGCAGTGTACTTCCTTGATCTGCCTGTTCTGTCCCCCACTCTGTCTCTGGTGAAGCCTCTCACCGCCCCTGAGCCTCTGGCCTGTACCCCAGTTCTGTATGCACAAATAAGTCTTAAAAAAAAAAAAAAGTGTTGTAGGTGGCTGAGTTGTTGGCTGGCTTATTTGCTCTCTAAGTACTGTGTACAAGTGCTTTCTTAACTCAATTACTTCCACATTCTCCTCTACATTTTATCCCTCTGTATACCACTGTTACACAGATTCCTTCTTAGTTCTGTTTAGGTTGAGTGGCAGTTCTGCTGACCAAGAGCACGCTGAAAGCCAGTGAAGAGCCAAGGGACAAGCAGCCAGACATGGGGTGGGGCCAAGCATTTTTTTTTTTTTTTTACTCCTCTAAGGAAAATATCCACGGTTTTCATGCTCTGAAGTTTATACTCTGTTATTCTTCTCTGTATTTATTTTGTGTATTTGAGTTTGTAATGAAATCCCAAATATTAGTCA
Organism: Condylura cristata; assembly: GCF_000260355.1. Taxonomy (NCBI): domain Eukaryota; kingdom Metazoa; phylum Chordata; class Mammalia; order Eulipotyphla; family Talpidae; genus Condylura; species Condylura cristata. The sequence goes on along the minus strand of NW_004567126.1, from coordinate 4,326,452 downwards.
AGATATGTATAGTAGCATCATCGTTTTACTAGGGGCTGAACAGATTCTTCATAATATTATATGAGAATTCTCAATAAGAATGGCAACTTTATTTGCAAAATTGAACACTAGAATTACTCAACTTTTACTATATAATTAGTACCTCTGAGAATAGAAAATTAAAATTTTAAAATATTAGGTTCTTAATGAATATTAAATACTATGCTCTGCTCTGATGGTGCATGGTGAATATATTTGTTTATATCACATGCAGAGGTTTGTGTTTACTGGAATGCAGTTTAGTACAACACATTGTGGTAAATTCCAAAATTCATTTCTCTGTCACTTTGTGATAGAGTATAATACGGAGTATAATATAACTTAAAAAAAAAATCTCATGACCTAATTTCTCTTTTCCTATCATTTAAAAATAATATTTGACCACTAAGGTCAATAAAGCTGTCCCTTTGATGCAAGTATTTTTTGTCTAAACACTTAAGAATGAAGTGCTGTTGAGGGCTCTCCTTGGTGGTGAAATTGGTTAAAGCATAGCACTGTGAAGCTGCCACAGCCAGTGTAGCATATGTTTGATCCCCGGCCAGGGAGGTGACACACATGGTATGGAAGACTTCTCCTGACCCATCCATTGCTCCCCTCAGCAATGTATTTCAGTTAATCTACTCCCCACTCTGTCTCTGGTGAATCCTCTCACCACCCCATGCCTCTAGACTGTACCCCAGTTCTGTATGCAATAAATAAATAAATCAGAAAAATATATGTAAAAAAAAGTGATCTATTCAAATGTCGGCTCTTATGGTGAGGTGTTTTGTTGTGCTTTCATTTTTGTTTCCCAGGCTAGTAAGTTTCAGTCACGTTAACTCCTTCATTTAGCCCTTATAATAGAGTACCATTTCTACATATTTACTACCTTAGCACTTTTAAGAATCCTGGTTTGTGAATACTCTGTTTAAGTGTTCTTAAGATTTGGATAATACAGGTGAAACAAACAAACAAAAGAACCAATATAGTAAAATTAAAAGCTTAAAAGAAAACAAAACTTCTTAGTGACCTCCTTTCAAAACTCATTTTATTTTAAAGTAGCTTAAAACATACAGAAAATTTGTGATATATATTAGTTCCTATCACCCACACCTAGCTTCCCCTTCTAATGTGTTACGTGTACATATGGTATATCTAGCACAATGAATGACCGATTACTGATATATTATTATTTATTAAAAACAGAACTTTCTTAAATTTCTTTAGTGAAGCAGGCAGAATAATACTTCACAAAGATATGCACATTCTAATACAGTGGACCTGTGAGTATTTTAGTATTGTAGCTGAAATGATTACATTACTAATCAGTTGACTTTAAAGTAGAGATTCTTCTGGTATCTCCTGGTGAGATGAGTGTAATTCTAATAAAGTCTCTTCACTGTGGAAGAGAGAAGAGGCTGACGTGATGCAATGAGAGAATTTATCTCACTGTGTCTGTCTTTGAGATTGCAAAGAGGACCAAAACCATGTGAAACTCACAATTTCCAAAACTGAGAAAGATTAAGAAACAGATTCTTCCTTAGGGCCTCCAGGGAAGAGGGCAATTTTGCCAATACCTCATTTCAGTTCAGTTGAGTTTCATTTTGTATTTCTGAACTACACGACTGTAAGAAAATTACTTTGTGCTGATTTTTTTTTTATTTTTAAAGATTTTATTTATTTGTGCATACAGAACTGGGGTACAGGCCAGAGGCTCAGGGGCGGCGAGAGGCTTCACCAGAGACAGAATGGGGAACAGAACAGGCAGATGGACGAAGTACACTGCTGAGGGAAGCAGCGGCCGGGTCAGAAGAGGTCTGCCACGCCATGTGGTCACCTCCGGAGCAGGCAGGGATCGAACTCATGTGGAAGTGGCTTTAGATTCTCAGTGCCGTGCTTTAACCCGCTGCGCCACCAGGGAGGGTCACTTTGTGCTGATTTAAGTCACTAAATTTCTGGTAATTTGTTACAATAGTCATAAAACAGGTACTCTCAGCCATAAAAAAGATGCGCTTAGTCTTGACCTAATTTATTTTTCTGTTCTGGGATACATTCCATTTATATCTTCCTTCTTTCCTCCTTTTTTTTCTTTCTTTCTTTTTTTTTTTTTTTTTTTGAGGCATCAGAACTCCCTTCCCATTTTTCCTAATAGGAATTCATCTTAGTGCTTACCTTGTACATATGATTTCATCTCGGTGTCTAAATCTTAGAACTATGTTTTTTATACCCTGTTTGATAACTCCCCAAGTTGTGCCCCAGATAGGTTACCACAGTGACACAGGGGTGGGGGGATTAGCAGAGGACTGCCATCCTCACCTTTAAATGGCTAGATTTTGCACCAAATCTCCATGGACACAATTTCCTTGTTTATTTCCCCCCAGTCTTTTTCTTTTGAGATCATACCCCCAACAAACGTATGAATCTGAAACCCTGTCTCAGAATCCCTATCTGAGGAATTTTCCATAAGGTGAGCCCCAGTTGTGTTTGAATGGATAAGATGGCAGGGTGATCTCTGCTCTCAAGAAATTGAGAGTCTACTGTAGGAGAAAAAACAGTTTTATGTGTTATTATTTATTTATTTTTAATTATATATGTATATATGTATGTATGTATGTATGTATATACATATATATTTATATTTACATCATCCCTCATTTTGTACATTTTTTCATTTCAGTTGTAATCCCCATGGACTTTCCACCACCACTTCACCCATGTACCATCACCATAGTCCCATGTGCTCTTCCCACCCCAGTTTTGAGCTTGTTTCCCTCTTCTCCTCCATAGACTGCCTCTGGTTTATAGTGGTTAATTGATGTTCTTCTTCTTCTTTTTTTTTTTTTTTTACTTTACTACAATTACTATATGTCCGCCTGTCTATCTACTGCTCTACCTACCTATTCACCTATTTATTTATTTTCTTGATCCCTATACTCCTGTTATGAGTGAAACCAACCAGTATTTTTCTTTTCCTTTCTGGCTTATTTCATTAAGTATGAGCCATTCCAGGTTTATCTGTGTTGCTACAAATGACATGAGTTTATTTTTTTTGATTGCTGAGTAATATTCCATTGTGTATATATATGTCTTCTTGATCCAGTCATCTAGTTTGAGACATTTCTGTTGATTCCACATTTTCCCTATTATAAATAAAGCAGCAATAAACATAGGGGTGCAAGTGTCCTTTTGAATTAATGTTTTCAATATTTTTCAATGAAATAAAAAAGATACTGATGACATTCATATGGGGACACAAAAAGAAAAACAAAACTCAACTAGCCAAAGTTCTTTTGAATAAGAAAGAAGGGAATGGAGGTACTACACTCTCAGACTTCAAACTATACTGTAAAGCCTTAATCATTAAAACTGCATGATACTGGAACAAGAACAGACATACAGACCAATGAAATTGAATAGAAAACCCAGATATAAATCCACAGATTTATGGGCTGCTAATCTTTGACAAAGGGGCAAAGAATAAACAGTTTTAAAATACAAGGTTGCTAATATCCTGAAAGACATAGATACACTGATTTTTTTTTTTAATGTACTCTTGGCAATAACCCTATAAAAAGTCCATTCTGGGTTCTCTTACCAACAGAGATGCACCAGCTTTGCCAATTTGCAAAGGAGAAATTGAAAAGATCTACTGAATTTATTATCCCAAGTCATTTTAAAAAATGTATCCATTACTGATCATTTGAAAATAAATTTGTTTTATGTGGTCACAGGTGATGGTTCTGAAAATTTCTAATATATAGGATACCCCCAAATAGAAATAAACAGAATGAAGCTCTATAGCAGATCGATGGCTCACAGGATTCTTATTCCACTTGTCTTATTAAAGACAGTATCTATATACCTCATCTTTAATCCTCTTTCTTGAAGTGTTTTTCATTGGCCAGTCATTTGATCTTTTCAGAATTTGTAAATGAGAAAATAGTAATCTGAGTTCCAAGTATATAGTGCTATCCCTGTCAAATGAGCAGAACAATCAATTTAAAAATGGACAAATCTAGACAATTTGATCATAAATTAAATTTCATGATCATAGAGAAGTTTTTTAGTTATTCTAATGATCTCATTCTAGAATCTGATTACCAGTTAATATGTGTGATGACATACTGGGACAAAACATTGAAAAAAAAAAATCCTGGAATAAGAAAGCTGCTGATTAAATTAATTTTAGTTAATGATGTAAATAGAAGCTGACATTTTAAATGTTAAATGTTTTAATACAGCAAATGTTAATTGAACACCTACTCTAGATGGAATTATTTCAGGCAGTGAAGAGAAAAAGACATTGTTCCTTTAATGCAGGGGCATGAAACATATTGAGAAGACAAGTAAATACATGAGACATTCTGTAGCAGAGTATGAGATGTACTATAGTAGAAGTTTAAAAATAGTGTAACTGATGACTGGAAGATAAAATTTAATTTCACTGTAGAGGGTAAAACATCCTATTTAAATCCTTTGGAGAAGTAAAAGAGTATTTTGTCTTTGGGTGATGATAATATGCATACACATACATACACATACCAACATGTACATATACATAGATATATATAGTATTTGTCATATCTTATAAATGTATAAGTATATTATAAATATCACTTAACTGATATTAATACATCTTGTATCACATCTTTAGAAGAAAGAGGGAAAGTATATTAAATACTTGAAATATATGCAGACTTTATTTTTTAATTTGTTCACATAGATGTTGATATATAGATATATATTTGTTTTACTTTTTTTTAAAAAATGCTCTGGATTTGTGGGTGTGTTGATGGTGGGTGTGACATAGAGACATGTATCTAAGAATTGTGATTTTATTCCTTTGAATCACATAACATGTAAACCTATACACCTCAATATAAAATATTGTTAAGGAAGAAAAACAACAGTAAAAACCTACCACCATCCATTACATCACCTCAGTCCTTGCATCTATACCCCCCTTCAAGAATAATAACCATAGTTTAGTGTTCAATGTCTACTAGTTTTTTTTTCCTGTATAATGTGCAGAATCACCTGCAAACTAACCTATCTTTATGTATCTTCATTCATGTGATTACAGGGAACTCCCCATTTACTTGTAGGTACACACAGGGAGTGAGAAGGTAAACCCACAGGAGTAGTACCATGAGCATTTGGGTGATTTCTTTGTACAGTTGGCATAGACTTTGGGGTCTTGCTTGAGCCTGATCACCTATGTAACAGTTCATTTGATGAAGAAACTTGTTCAATTCCAACTTTATAGCCAGGTAAAGCAGATGACACTTGGGTTTATGATGAGCTGTTTAAGTTGAGAAAAATATAATCACAACAGCAAAGTCCTTGTAGAAGAAAGCATGGGATCCAGAGAAAAATGGAAGGTTTAGCCAGGGTACATTTTTCCTTACTCACCAGAAAAAAAGCAGTGTAGGTTCCTATTACAGAGGTTTGCTGGTGGAAAGATGAGAAAGTTTTACTTTGTTGGCATTCATTTTTCTAATAAGTTTTAAAGCTATTTCCAAACTTTAAAGTTTGTCTTCCAAAAGTGAACTAAGAAAACACTGCACCATTAAATCATTGGCCTGTAACCCAGCTTTGGGGTAGATAATCTTACTTGATTCCAGAGTGCTTACTTTCACTTCTGTTTGGACCACATTATGAGGTCATATTTTGTCTTTCATTCTATGTGTATATGATATCTTTTTTAAGGCTATACTTACTATAATTTTTTATTTTTCTGCTCTGGCACTTCCTCTACTACAATCCATCTGTCCATGTTTGTTGAATGAGTAAATAAATAGCAAATGTCAACCAGGCATTAAATAGAGTTTAAACACTATTCTCCACTTAATTTACATCCACAGATTCCAAAAATAAGTCTCAGAAAATGAAGCTTGCAGAGAAATGTTTTTTTGACTTATAGGAATCATGAAGAGTTGCTATAAAAGCAGATAAGAAACACTGGCCAACTTCTCATCTACAGCTATAACATACATACTTTGGTAATCAAAACAAATTAAACATTCTTATTAAACTTTCGATAGAAGTGAAATCTTGTGATCTGGTTAAAGCTTATCAGTTTAGATTAAAGCACTGTATTGTTTACGTGTTTTTTGGCCTAATTATAGTTATTTCAATTCAGAAATTTCCTTTAGTAAACTTTTGCTGAAATCCCTAGAATTATGGTTTAATTTACACTTATTTTGTTCATCAAGAAACTAAAAGTTAGTAAAAAATTTTTTTTTTTAAGATTTATTTAGTTGTGCATACAGAACTGGGATGCAGGCCAAAGGCTCAGGGGTGGTGAGAGACTTCACCAGAGACAGAGTGGGGAACAGAACAGGCAGATCGACGATGTACACTGCTGAGGGGAGCAGCGGGCGGGTCAGGAAGAAGTCTGCCACGCCATGTGATCACCTCCCGGGGCAGGGGGGAATGGGGCAGGCTGGAATCGAACTCATGCAGAAGTGGCTTTAGATTCTCAGTGCTGTGCTTTAACCCGCTGCGCCACCAGGGAGGGCCAGTGAAAACCATTTTGAGTATTCTACTGATATTGGAAATGTTGAGTAGAAACCTTTCTTAACTTTATAGATGATATATAAAGTTATCTCTCTAATACCTATCATCTGTCTACTTAGGTAGTAAATATAGGTGTTTATATACAAATAGATGACTATTAAGTACAAGTAAAGTATCAGTAAATTTCACATAAATTGTTTTGTTACGGAGGTAAATTTTTTTAAAAAATTCCATGCAAAACAAATTGTCATTAAAGTCTCATTAAATATGAAGCATCAGAAAAGACACTTTTGCATTCATATTTGTATTTGTTACAACAGTACTTTTTCTGACACATAGGCATGCATACCTTTGCAAGAGTAATTCAACTGTTTTATTTTGAAAATTAAGTATGCATGGTGAATTACATACACTCAAATTTAATGTTTCAATTTAGTGAAACATTATTAACTTGTCTAATTGATCTGGGCTTTAAACATTTCTCTGAAAATTTAAAGGTGATCACATGTTGTGAATTATTTTTGTCATAGTGAATATATTACTGTATTTTAGAAACAAAATTATATCTTTAGTCTTACAAAGTTCACCTTCAATTATACTCTACTGAAGCTGATAAATTAGAATATTTTAAATCATAAATTTATGAGCAAACACAGTAAGAAAATAATGTTTGACACTAACTTCAGATGTAAGTTCTGGAAAGATCAAGAGAGGTAAGAAAGAAGAGATTTGTAGAGAAACTCATTTCAGTACAAGTTAGACAGATCTTGCCACCTTTGGTGATTGATATGAATTGACACTACACTCAATGAAAAAAATGCAGAATATCTAACAGATATATAAAAGCTTTCTTGTTTTTATAGTACAGACAATTAAGTTAGTTGCAAATGCTTTCCAACCTCTAAACCCTAAATACACTAAATAAAATTAGAAGGGTAGTCAAGGTAAACACTGTAAAATCCAGTAAATTTTCAGTAAAATTTCTCTACATCTGAAAAGAAGAGAGCACGTTGGGTGTTGAGAGCCTGTGCCCAAAGTTTTGGGCAATACTTGTTTACTCTGCGTACAGAGTTCCAGGACGACCTTAGAAGTTTTGCAAACAGAGTTTCTTCCTAGAGCTGAGTCTTGTTCTCTGAAAATGTACTGGGTTGTGTACCTTTTCCCTACTAACCAGGGAAACTTCTTTTCAGCAGTAACTTATTAATCTGCATAAGCAAAAACACAACTGACTGTTATTTTCTTGTTCCTTTATTCTTATCTTTAATAAAAGCTTGGGCTGGGAGAGTGAAAGGCAGCTGCTCTGAATGGCACTCTCCCAACCTTCCCCTGCTTCAAATTCATTTTCTCAGAGTCTTCCATAATAGCGGATAACTGCTATTCATTGGTGCCCTAACTGCTGATTTGGGAAATGTAAAAGCACTATTTGATGGCAGAGAGCATGTGTCTAAATACACTGAAAAAGGTTGCAATGACTTATTAAAAAAAAGGTTTAGTGACTTATTTAATGACATAGTCTCCAACACATCCACACAGGCAGAGTAAGTACTCAGATAAACAAAGTAAAGAGTATGGTATTAGAACACTGAATGAAGCCTGGATTCTCAAAGTTCCAGTGAAAAATAACCTGTTCAGGAAGCAAACATGGAATATTTTCTTTTCTAATGAGGTTTGCATAGAAGATGCATTCTCCTTTGAGAAACTAGCAAAGCATTTCCCATGTCCCAATTGTGGTTTAAATTTTATCATCCTTTAAAAAGTAGGAAAAATGAAGATAGATATTTATGAGCACAGGACATTTCAAGATGAAGAAAAAATAAGAAACTGTAGCTGAAAACATGCTTTGGAGATAAAATAAACAGTAGAGATCACCCCTAAGTTTTTGAGAAAATGGAAATAAAGATAAAGGAAATTTTCAGTTACTAGTAATTCCCAGAACTGGAAGACAGTAATCATTCCACTGACATCTGTTTATTTTTATTATGTCATGACCCCATTTCCTGGAAATTGAATATTACTAAAGCAAATATTATTATATTTGGGAATATAGGGGGGAGGAAAATATCATCATGGCGTTTTCCTAAATAGTTACGTCATGACAGTTTGGAAATAATAGGGATACCTATTTCATTTTTGAAAAGAAATGGAAAGTGGTAGAAAGAATTCCATGTGATATTAATATATTCACACTCTATAATCTTCCTCGTGTGATGTTCAGAGGTGGGGTCCACATTGAGAAAGACTTTGTTTTTGCCTGACCTCAAGGCATTCATGGACCAGAGATACAGAGAAATCTGAAAACACATCGTGGTAATACAGGGCCGTAAATCCCATCCCCACACAGGAAGCTATCTACCCAGAGAAATGAGAGAGAGCTTTTTGCTGGGGAATATATTTGAAAATGAAGGTCAGGTATGATTTATCCCAGGAGAGATGGGAAAAAGGAGTTTCTCAGAATGAAAACACCATAGGGTTAAACACATTATCAGTGAAATAAATTACAAGTTCTGTGGGAATTTGGAAGAGGTGGAATTGGAAGTGAGAGAAAGTATATAGATCAGATCTTGATCTGATCATAAATAATGCTATTGAGTTTATAGTTCATGCTTCTAGTGTAGGAGTTAGTAAAGAATGCCCAGTAAAAAAGTGAGGATCAAATCTGGGTTTTAGAGCACTCTAGTATTAGTAGAGTGGCTCATAATCTGTAACACTAGGTAGGAAACAGCTTCAGAACTAAATGAGGGGGGGAAAAAAAAGATCAGCTTTAAATAGAGAGTTCTAGAGACTCTAGGAGGAACTCAAGACATATTTAAGGACAGAGTCGGAAGGCTGGCTAACAAGTAAACTATCTGAATGGAGAAGGTACACGTTGTGTCCTCTGAATTCCTGGCATGGTGGGTGTTCAGAGTATGTCTGGTAAACAATGGTTATGGAATAGTCACTTCCTGGAAAGGTAAAGGAAAGGAATTACTAATGAAGCATATCTAAAATACATTATATATTGTACTGAACAACTTGTAAAGGTTGTTTTATTGATATGTATGACCAATAGCAAGCAAAACACACACATATGCATATGTATACATATGTGTATATGTATATATAGACTAAGTATATATATATATTTATATATTAGAAATAGTTATAAGATTTGAACTCATATACTTACAGCTTGTCTAAACTCCATTCTCCTTGCATTTTATCCTTTTAATAGCATCTCATATTGTTACATCAGAGACCTAGTTCTCTCATACAGCAATGACTATGCACTGTGGAAAACATCATTAGTATTTCTAACATTTTATGTTAGAAATATTTGTTAAAATGATGGTAATATTGCTACCTCCCTCACAGTGATAAGTACCAAAGAAGGTGATTTGTACATTGTGATGTGTTTGTACATCATGATGAAATAAATGTTTATTACTTTTTATTACTATATATTATTAACAGCAATAGCTATACCTAAAATTTTCCTTTTTAAGTTAGATTAAGATTTATTATTCAATATAGTAAAATTTACCCAGTTTCTCTGTAGGTTTTGATAAAACTGACAAATGTAGACCATCCTGTACTGACAAGCAAGATACAGAATATTTCTGTTGCCCACAAAGTCCCTTTATACTGTCTTGCAGCCTGTCCCTGTCCACACCTCTCCTTGTGGCAAATAGTCATGTCACTTCTGTTTCTACATTTTTGCTTTTTCTACAATGTCATATAAATGACTTCATCAATAGATGGGCTTACATTTCTGGGATCTGTTATTGGCATTACTATTATGAGAATTAACACTGCCATTAATTGTACAGGTGGCTCTTTTTGTGTGTGTGTGTGTGTGTGTGTGTGTGATGCTGAGTAGCATCCCATTGTATGGATGCACCACAGCTTGTTCGCTTGTTCATATATTCACCAGCTAATGGAAATTTGGGGAGCTCCCACATATTGACCCATAGGAATGAAATTGTTATGAATATTTGAGTATAGGGTCTCTTTATATGTTAGTGTATATATGCACGTAACACATATTTCTTAAATATATGCAACCATGCCTGTGTATGTGTGTGGGGATGTCTGTGTGTGTGTATTGTGTGTTTATAGATATGCATTATTTTTTCTAATGCCTCAAAGTGGCATTCCTTAGTCCGATGATAAATGTATGTTTAACTCCATAAGACACTGGCAGTGCATTCTCATCAGATGTGCCTTTTCAACAACACTTGATGACCTTGATCTTATAATTTAGTCAACCTAGGAGACTAGTCGAGGCCTCTCACTCTGGCTTTGTAAGCCTTTCCCTCATGAATGATTTGGAACATATTTTATGTACTAGTTTTCCATCTTTTGGAATGTTTGTGCATGAAGGATCTGCTAAAAAATTCCACATTTTTTTAGTTTGATTCTTCATTATTAAGTTGAAAATAGACACTTGGCATATAAGTTGGCCAATTCTCCACTTATAATTTCTTTAACTAGTGGCATCAGTGTAAGAACAAGAGGTTTCATTTCAATGAAGCCCAATTTATCACTTTTTTAAATTTGGTGAATCATATTTTTTTGTCCTAAAAATATTTGCTTAAACTGACAACATTTTTCTTTTATGTTTAGTTGTAATAATTTTACAAATTTACCTTAGATTTAGGAATAGAATACAGTTTGAATTCATCTTGTATTTGCTGCAAGATTAACTTTGTCCCATGAATGGCAGGTGCCACTATTCATTGAAAAATAAAATACTTATACTCATTAAATTCCCTTAATTTTTTAATTAAAAGTTGGTTAAAAAAAAAAAAGTTGGTTAAACACATTTGTGTGTTCTTTCTTGTTCCCTACTTGCTTATAATTATATACTGATGCATATACAATGTTGTCTTAATCACTGTACCTTTAAATAAAGATTGAGTCTCAGGTAGTATGATCTTTAAGTTTCTTACAGAAAATATCTGATCTGAAAGACTCTGTGTTGTACTGATATTTATATAAAGGTATAAAGAAGAAAATTTAAAAAAAAGAAATCTTTCAATGATTATAATTAAAAGTAGAGTTTCTTGGCATATTAAAATGCTTATAAAATAAATAGGTGTATAAAATATATCTTAAAATTATATGATATTGCCAGAGCAATTTATTATGTTTGAAATTGTTATAAATATTTAAAATCATTTAATGCCTATATCACCATATAGAAATGTAATAGATTATGATGTCACTATTGAACATTTATGTTGATTTCAAGTTTTGGTAATTTAATAACATAATATTTTTGTGTGTATGATTATTTCCTACTATTTATTTCAAAAATAGAATTAATGAATCAAAAATATGACTCTTTTAAGGCTCTTAAATGTATATCGATAGATAGGAATGAAGATATGTTTTTCCACAATGTCTTCTCAGTTGACATTCTTATCAGTCATATATAATGTTGATATGCCCTAAATCTTACAAAAATGGAGATAGAATTTTTAATCTTTGCCAGTTTAAAAGACAAAAGTGAAACCTCATGATTATGATGTACTTACTTTAATTACTAGTAGGGAGAATATTTTATAACTTAATTGGCTATTTGCATATTCCCATGGATTTACTAATGATGCATAATGACAATTCTACTTTTAAATGTTCATGCATTCATAATAATTTGTAAGTCTTTGGTATTGTTTATAATTATTATTTATAATTTATTTTTCACATCAATTAATATCCATACCAATCTCTATATGTATTACCAAATTTCATTTGTCTTTTAATTTTATTTTTCATTATTTTTTAAAAGCAAAATACATGTTTTTACCTAGTTGGAATATTTCACTTTTTATGTAATTTACAACTATTTGTGTTCAGTTTTTGTTATTTTATCTTTTAAAGTTATTTTATGACTATATTTTTGTTTTAATAAGCCTATTTTTTATTTAAGTGCACATAAGTTTATATAATAACAGGAAAATATTGTTAGAAGGCCTTTCATTTTTATAAAATAATAATTTATTTTTACATCATTTTGTACCTTTTTCCACCTCAGTTGTAATCCCTGTGGGCTTCCCATTACCAAATCACCTGTGTGCCATCACCATAGCTCAGTGCACTTCTCCTTACCCCCATTTTTTATCCTATTCCCCATTCCACCCATGTAAGATGTCTCTGGTATATAGTTGTTCATTATTATCATTATTTTCTCCCCTGGTCCTTTATACTCCTGCTATGAGTGAAACCATCTGGTATTCCTCTTTTCTTTTTAATAAGCCTATTTTATTATTATATTTTTATAATATAGTTCAGTAATAACTGAAAGGGTAAGGAATTCTTATTGATCATTTTGGGGACATTATTTTTAGTCTTTCTAAGATTTTTCAATTAAAAAATGTAGAAAACCAGCAATTATTTAAATAAAGACTTGTAATTAAGTTGTGAAGAACTGCCTTTTTAAATATATTCACATCTTGAATAGACTTATTCAAGTTTTCTTGTATTTTCCTCAGCACTTAATTTTTCATAGAGATGTTCAATTAATATAATACTCCAAATTGTTACCTATAATATCCATATTTTTAAACTGAAAGTATTTTACTGACCAATGGAATTATATATGATAGAATATATTTTCCCAAAAATAGTGGAACATCTTTCTTTGTCAGATTTTCCTTTTTGGATTTTGGAAATGAAAGCTTTTTCCTTCTCTATTAAATCAGACAGAGCCATTTTTAAGGTTAGTGATTTAAACTCTTCACAAACAGAAACTAAAGCCTTCTTTTATGTGAGTCATAGGAACACATTAGGATTGGGCATTTTTTTTTTTCTTGTGTAGAAGCAAAGAATGCACATCTTTGATTTGGCGGGGTCCTGACACTAGAAAAGAGCCTAAAGTTCCCTTGTTTTCCACAAAGGAATGGCTAAATAACAAAAACAAACAAACAAACAAACAAACAAAAATTATTCACATCCAACCTCAGGATGGAGGCAGCAGCTAACAGCCTGCATAATTGCAGTTAGGTATGAAAATAATGGTTAAGGGAACATTTTCTAAGCAATTTTATGCCACTGGATTTCCATTATGTTTATCCTTTCTAAATAATTATAATGTATGTATCTTCTTTTCTTATAACCCTGTAACCTTTGATCCTCCTGTGTCTTCTTTAATTAGGATTAGCAACAGAAATGTTCACCTGACTTTGGAAAACATGATTGTAAACGATGCTCTTGTTTTCAGAACAGTGCCAACCTGTTGAAGCAAATTAGACCAAAAGAGTTTTACTAGTACTTAGTATCTGAAAGTTAAAAATGAAGTATTAGTAGCAACTGAATTCTCATTGAGAGGACACTCCCTGGAGTTGCAATGAAAAAAAAAAACTATATATATATATATTTTCCTTCATATCTATGATGAAGTAATCAAAAATATACTGTACAGGAGGTAATAATAGGATAGATTTATATAATTTACATTTAGTTCACAAAACTTGTCCAGATTTCCAGATCAGGACTTAGGCAGTAAAGTATTTTAATTGATCAGAATAATGTTCTGTTCATCTTACTACTAATTTAAGGTCCAGAAGTACTTGTGGATTTGAATGGGCCTTCTCCATAAAGAAAACAGAAAGTTTTTTTTTAACCTAACCTCATTTTTCTGATATATTTATATAATTTTTTTCTATAAAATGACATATATCTTGTCATTGGTTTTATTTTTATTTTGTTAACTAAAAGATGGATGAAATAGAGAAGGTTTTATTGTAAATTTAAACAAAATATGTATGATACAATTTCACTGACTAAAACACTAATAAACTAGGGAATTGAAATGACCATTATCTTCATTAAATTTCATGAAAAATACAAGTTAATAATTATTGCTCTATCTAAAGTTTTTTTTGTTGTTTGTTTTGTTTTGTTTTTGTGTTCATTAGACAGTGGACCCAAGTTACGATTTTGGATATGTTCTTAATATATAAAGGGAAAGGAATTATCGTAGACAATACTATAATAATGTTTCTTATCCAAGAATCACAAGCCATAGAGCCCTTGAATGGTGTACTTGGTTCAGTTCTGCAGTTTTGCCCATTTCTCATGAGATTTCTGTGACTATATCTCTTCAGAATCTCCCATTCTTTCCTACATCCCCACATGTTTATTTCATCTACATGTGTGTGCACACACTTACACACATATACACACACACAATTCTTACTATTTGTTGACAGTCCTTTTAGCATGTACTTACAGATAGGTTATCCAGCTTTCTGAACCTGAGTTAACTTGTTCACTTTTTTCTCAGTTTTAAAATTGGAAATTGTTAACATATAACCAAATAGCTTACTTAGGCAAGGGGAAAATTAAAAGTCTATTAAAAATTCATACTTTTAGCCCAGGCATACCTCAAGTGCTGGCCAGTGCACCCCAGACACCATTATTGTTTGGGAAAGGTGCTCCATGGACATACTGAAGCTTCTAGGGAGTAGAGAAGAGGTAAACCTTGGAGGCCAGCAGAAAAGCACACATGGCCAGACCCTGCCCCCAACTAGCCCTCAGTGAAAACCACCAACTGCTGCAGCTTCAGACCTGTGGACACTGGCATACCTAATCCCAGAGGGAGGAGAACTTCCAGGGATGCCAGGAAGCCAGTGGGGAGTAGAGATAAGGTATCCCCTCCGGTCCCCTCTACTCACACAAGACAATTGGAAAATGTGTGCAGCTAAACCCAGCCCCTGGCTGGGTTTTGGACTCACATATTACTGTGGCCTCAGTCCAGGTACACTGGGAGCACCGGACATGCATTCCAGACACCGTTATTTTTTGGAAAAGCTGTGTGCATGGACACCCAGAGGCTTCTAGGGAGTAAAGTAAAGGTAAATTCACTGACAAAGGTGAGCTGAAAAGTGTGGGCAGCTAGTGTCAGGAAAACGCCATCCTGGATGTGTGGCATAGTTTGGGTGAGGAGCTCCACACCCACAGTGGCAGCAAAATTCTATTTTGGGAATATATTGATGATAGGACTTTAAACGCCAGACACTGCTTCAGGGCTGGTGTAGTACTGAGTATGAGTTCGGGAGCTAATGCTTCTCTCCCACCCCATCAGTTTCCAGAGAAACAGTGGGAAAGGCACAGTTTTGAAAGCTCACAAGAGGTTGCTGGTATCACATAGTGCCTAGAACAAAATCACTACTACCTATTCTTGGAAATCATGGTCCTCAAGATTCCCTTGGTCTGAGAAAAGGAAAATGAAGGTAGGGGTATCATGAACCCCTTCTTAAACTGAGTAAATACAGAGCAAGTGAATCTCTAGTGTCAGTGCCCATTAACCCAGCCACACCCTCAACACCCTTGTGGAGTTTTGGTACAACTGGCCTTCCCACCAGTTCCAGGAAAATCAAGAGGAGCACCCAATAGTGATGCCCGGCAATACAGTGTCAAAACTCATAGCACAAATTAGCAGGCAAACCTTAGGGAGATGGAGAAACACAAACAATCAAGCAAGTCCCCAGAGGGCTTCACCACCACAAGAAAGTCAACAAACAGAATACAACAACAACGACATGGATGATCTCCACATCCTATCAGAGAAAGAATATAAAACTACCATGATCAAAATATTGAAAGAAAAAAAAATGATATGAAGAAAAATAACAATCAAAAGAATGAAATTGAGTCATGTGATGAAAGCTTGTCAGTAGTCTTTGTGCTGAGATAGTGATTGGACCTGAGTAAGTAAGAGGACAGCAGGAATGATGCAATGTAGAATTTCTTGGGCTTCAAGGGCTTTAACTTAAAATTCTACCTGCTCTTCAAAGCCCTAATGAAATCTATTCTGTTCCACAAACATTTACTAGCACTTCTGTTGAGTGCACTTTGCTCTGATTACTACAAATGTATCATGTTCTGCTCACCCAAACCTTCACATATATGAAATAATGTACAGCTCCTTGAGAGCAGACAAAAGGTCATATGCTCCCCATCACATAGAATAGATGACTCAATACTGGGTGCACTTGGAGTGAGTGATATTCCCTCTCATCATGGGATAAATTGATACAGTTAGAAGATATACCTTTTACGTAGAAACTGGAGATGACTTACATGAAATCAGTGGCTGACTTCATAAGCACATCTGAATGCTTCAAGTGAAAATACATGAAAGTAACAATACTGAAATGTGATGTAAATGTGAAGTCTGTGGCACTAAGAACAAAGTTAAAGATACCTTATGGAGTACTGAGAATTAGTAAACATCTTCAAAATATTCATTTGAATTTAGTGTGTAAATAGGACATACTCCATTAAAATCAAGAAGATGCTGCAAAAATTGAAGAATACATAGAATTTTAGACCTCTTATATGTGGAATGTCTATGAAAGGAGCAAGGAAGCAAATACGTAAATTGTGCCATATTTGGGAGGTTTGTCTTCTTAACGATGAGTTCTAATACTGACCCCAAACCATGGGTGCGCACAATAGAAAATGAACTTTTGGATCATTATTTTTATGCCATAATTTATAAAATAATGAAGAAAAAGCCTTCCAAATTTGATTTATAGTAAAAATATCAATGAAACTTTTTAGGAGTGAATTTTCCTATAAATTATTCTAGCTATTTCATATTTCATATTTCCACGGACAGCTAATTCACTGAAGACAATTTGAAAATGACTTTTTTGCTTCTATATATAAGCATCCATAAGCAAGAACTCTCTTTTAGCTTTTTTTAAGGAAGCAGACATAACTATGGCAGGTTTATGAAAACCTTTTTACAAGTTTTAAAAAGTGTACTTACCAGCTATTAGTGTAGTCACCATCATTCTGAGATATAAAATAATTTTACTTCATTTTATAAATTTATAAAAGTATTGCTAAGCAGAGTTAATCAAAAGATTTTATACAATCACTGATATATATATATATGTATATATATGTTTATATATATATATAAAACTATTATTATAGATATAATTATTTGACAATGTTCTTTCCTATACATAATACTTCAGTAAAATTTAAGAGTGAACCATAAAGGATAAAGAAACTATTGGAATTTAATCGAAATTAATGAAACTCATAACCATTAAAATTGCTTTTCATAGTTGCTTCTGACTTATTGAATCTCTGTGGTCAATGAAACCTGATTTTCAGTGCCAGTGATTTTGTGTCTCCTCATGTTCCCCACAGTAACAATTAATCTTTAATCACCTTCTTCCTGCACTGTCTCCTCAGTTCCTCACTACTTTGAAACGTATCTAGCATGTGTCTCATATTATGAGTAAGAAAATAACCTGATAAATACCTGACAAAAATCCATGACAGAGGATGTAAGATACAAGATCCCAATTTTGGGATAAAAAATGTACAATTCAAATTCTACTAGATAGTTTGCTTTCTTTATCCAAACACACTATTTGAGCATCTAAGGATCTTTTGACCATCTTTCTATGTTGTGTCTTTCTAAGCCTTCTGATATCATGATTTATATATTTGGAGAGGCTGTCACTGATACTTGGAAGAGACCAATCTAAAGCCCATCAAAGCCTATTCTTTCATATGCCCAAAATGGTACTAAGGGGTATGTCCTTGACTATTTGCAGTTGTTTTGAAGATCTGTGAAGGTCCATTGAGCTGATAGATTCCAACAATGGCTTTTTACTAATACTTTGCTTGGATTTTTTGTTAAAATATGTGCCTGTTACTGGATTATGGTGATGGCACATGGGTGATTTGGTGATGGGAAACCCAAAGGGGTGGCAACTGAGATGAAAAATGCACAAAAAATATATTAAAAAAACTAATTAGTAAAAATAAATAAATAAATAATATAATATAAAATAAAATGTCTGTTAATATCCAAGGTAGAGGGATAGAAGGTGATGAATATACACCATCCTATCTAGGATAGTGTTTCCATCAGTGGCAAGTTATATATAAAGAGCTATTTTCATCATAATGTGGAAAATATAATGGTTGAGATAATAGGGTACGAAGGGAGCTTGGATGGGAAAAAAATGGTAACGTTTTTAATTTGCAATTACTCAGACTCACTTTTCAAATTGATGGCAAAAAAAAAAAAAAAATTACCCTGAACTCTATGAACAAGAACTGGCCTGTAGAAATCCAGGCTGTTATTAATTATCGTCATCCATCTTATAGACACCCTTTCTCATTTATGCAGTATTTAAGGCACATGATATAGATTATTCAAATTATAAAATGCTTAGGCTTATTTTCTTCAATTATTCCTGAGAGTCTTCTTAGTTGTAATGCATAGTTTGAAAAATGTTGGCTTTGCTTCTATCAATTTTGGATTGCAGAATATGTTTCAACTCTAAAGAACTGGAAAAAGTTAGACAAGAGAAAGTCACTGCCTATTTCTTAAATTTTAAATTTATTATTAACTATGAGAAATGATTTTATGACAAGCCTCATTTCAGAAGAGCTGGAATGTGGTTAAGATTCCTCTCCAAGGGGTTTCATAATCACCTCTCCACAGGGCAGCCTTCCTGTGGAGAAGGCTGCAACCCCATCCTCAGCTGTCTAATGGTGATGTATACCTCATTTCATGCCATGTTTTAAAGGCAAAATGTCTTTCCAACTTTGTTACTTATCTTAGACAAGGTGAATTAAATTCAGTACCTTTTACCTGACTTGGTTCATGGTTGTCAGATTTGGATTGCTATCAATTTGATTAAAGTTGACTAAATGTGCATGATATTCATTCAGTAAACATTTATTGAGCTCCTTCCATGTATTGGATTGCTTATTAACCATTGTAGATGAAACATGTCTTCTGTCAAAATTAAACTTAAGACTCACTGGGAGATCAAGACAAGTATATTCCAGTATATTCCATATATTCATATGGGAGAGAGAGATGAAAAGTACAGTGAGGACAGAGAAAGAACACTTAAATCAGATGGAAATAGTCTTTAAAGAAGTCATACTTGAGCTTTATTCAGTCTAAACCATATAATTTGGTTGACTGAGAGTTTTCCACTTGAAATAAAATATACAGTTTTGTCCCATATTAGCATAGTCAATTAAGTGTTGATGATAGATTGAATGCATTTTGAATACATTTTAATCTGTGTGGTAAAAGATTCTTTTTATAACCTGTTCCACTGCACATTTTAAATTATTGAGTCAAAAGAAATAGCTGGAGTTTGCATGACCAGTGGAAGGAGTTGGACTAACACTAAACTGAGCTTTTCAGTATCTTCTCTGAGTGTTTTTAAACCCTATTGGAGAATTAGCAGGTAAAGTGGATTGATATGGATGGATAGAGATAATGATGAACATGCCATACATAATTTGTTCATCTTTAGGTCTTGGTCTTTTCTGTAAGATTTTTGGGAGGTGAGCATGGGGGATGAAATGACTGAGTCGGCACAGGAGAGTGGAAAAGCAAATACTGCTGGAAGATGGCATTAAGCAGTCATATAAAATTTACCTGTCTTCTTGGTGCATAAAATGCAGTTGTTATTCATTCATTTCTATATCATGTATCAAGCTTTACTGAGTCATTTACTATGTGGCCAAACATTCTGTTAGGATCACAGGTTTATCAGATGCAATCTATACCTCTATGGAGTTCACTGTTTTGCAGAGAGGCCTGTATTCACTTTATAAGTGGGTGTAATGGATTGTGATTGACCTAGTGATTAAAGTATGCTTGGATTAAATATATAGGAACAAACAAAGAGAGTGAATCTAAAAGGCTCTGGCAGGAAGTTATATCTTAACTGCTTCTTGAAAAAGTGTTTAACATGCTATGTAAGCCATTTGCAAAGCATAAGCCACAGCAGAGGTGTGTGTGGATGCCTTGTCATGGGTGTATGTATGAGTTAGGAGGAGCATTTGCACAAAAGGAGGGATGGCAGGTGGCAAGAAGAGACTGAGCAATCCCAGATTACCACAACACTGATAAAAAGCTTATTTTTAATACAGGAGGTAAAGAGAGGCATTGCAATTATTAGAGCTTATTCAAGTCAAAAAATAATCACAAACACTCATAACAACATTATTCACAACAACACAATGTTGCAAGCAGTACAAACATCCCCTATTTGACTAATGGATAATTAAAATAAGACCTGTCCATTATGGAATACACTCAGACACAAAAAGAATGGATAAAGAATGAAAATATTTGAACAAGAGAAAGAAATCAGATTCAAAAGCCATACAGATTGTATGATTTCATGTATATGGACTATGTTGAATATCCAGAGACAGAAAAAAAAAATGGTGTTTACCAGGAGATGAGGGAAGAAAGAATCAGGAATTGACTGCTTAATGTATATGGGGTTTACTTTTGGGTCGATAATATTCAGGAATTAGTTAGTAGCTGTGATTGGATAAAATCGTGACTTAAATAAATGTCACTGAGCATACATTTTCCGAATGCTCAAAATTATAGTTACTACGGTATATGTATTTTACTACAATGAAAAATAGTAAAACACGGGGTTGGTAGTGGAAGATGTCTGCTGTACAGGGGGCACCTCCTACATGCTCCTAAGAGGTCTTCCTTTAAAACAGGGGTGCATTTTGTGTCCTATTATGATCAATGCCTTCTGTCAGAGGCTGTTCAGAGGTTCTTTTGAGTGTGGAGTTGTTGTCTGTTATCCTCAGTAGACATTCATTTATTCTATCTTTAAATCTAAACTCCCAAGATGCCTTTTTCCTTAAATGATCTTCATTTTGTTAAAAGGCCATTCTTCATTTTTCAATTAATGTAGTCTACTTTTCAAATTTATTAAGCAGTAAGCCTTTTCAAGTTGCATTATGTTTTGGTTTTTCTTCAAGAAGCATTATTTGCATAGCTGTTTCATTCATGTTGCCTATAGTCAATTTCAATTCCAGAAGAACTGATGAGTCCTCATAGAAACATGCTAACCTAGTATGGTCAGCCTGTCTTAGAAATCCAGCGAATCCATCAAGCATATATTAGCCTTAGATTTCCAAATGACACACACACACACACACACACACACACAATCAAGACTCAGGGTCATTGACAAGTCATAAATAGTGTTCACATTCAAGATGGCAGTGGCAGGCATGACCAAATGAGCTGACTCAGTGACCACTCCTCCTGGCAGGCTGAAATCAGTTTTATGCCTGATTGTGTAGCATGAGTTTGCACTTCTGTCTATCTCTTCTTTTTGTTGAGCTCTCATGTTCTCTTGCTTTTACTGCTAAAATTCTAAAAAGAACCTTTTTCCATCCTCCTCAAAAGACTAGCTCTTGTTCTTCCCCATTAGGAGGCACCAGGCTTTGATGGCATATAGACTGAAGAAAGGTTTGCAAGATCTTCCTTGGCCATACTGAGTTGCAAGGAATATTGTCCTTGGCAACATTAGAACACACAAAACAACAGGGATGGTGATGCACTTTTAACCCTTAAGACTAATTACTGCCCTAACCATCAAATATCTTCTTTCTTTGGATATACTATTTTTGAAAACAACCTTATCATAATGTGAGTCGAACAGGGAAGATAATGTTAAATCAAGGCACTTGCTTTAATCAGACCCCCTTAAAAAAAAAATTAGTGTCATGGAGGCCTCCTTGGTGGTGCAAGGTATTAAGTCTCAGCACTATGAAGCTATCAGCAACCACTGCAGCACGAGTTCAATCCTTAGCCAGGGAGCTAACCAGGGAGCAGACCTCTCCTGTCTCACCCACTAATCCCCTCATTAGTGGATTTTAGTCAGGCCCCTATTCTTCTCTCTACTCTGTCTCAACCACCGGCACCTCTGGACTATGCCCTAGCTCTTGTATGCATAAATAAATAAAATAAATCTTAAAAAGAATAAAGTGTCACAATTCCCTGGTTAAATAAACCACTTCATACTCTGTACTTTGGTAATGAATTGGAAATTTAGTAGATAGCATTCAGTAATCTCCTGGAGGCTAACTCAGGAATAACTAAACAAATTTAGGCTGTGTCTGAATGGCAGAATTTGTGGCATCATTTATAAGTGGAAATTGGAACAAATCTATTTATCTTTTTAAATAATTGAATCATTTTATGTCTCAATGATGATACTCAAAATGTTTTAGAATTTTAAGAATCTTAGGGTAACCCCTGTAGTTAAGCCTTGTTCTCACCCCTGGGAAAATTCTGAGCCTGGAATGTGGCAGCAGAGTGTCCATTTTATATCTCTGCTCCAGCTGCCATTTGGTGAGTTCCCTTACTCTTGCCTTCCCTCAGCACACATATTTTCAACTTCTTCCTATGGCTTCTTAGAAATCCAAACGGAGAGATGAGAATGGGTTTTTGAAGTCTTCATTTGTATCTTTGGTCTTCTTCATGTATGAACCACTTCTTCAGCGTTGCCTTCAAATAGTTAAACTTACCTACTCCTTTACCTTTTCAGGGCTGTACTTCCTGTCCACATTTTTTAATTAGTGGCCCTAAATACCAATTTGCCATCAACACATTCATTGCAGATAGATAGGTAGATAGACGATAGATAGATAGATAGATAGATGATAGATAGATAGATAGATAGGTAGATAAATAGATAGATAGATAGATAGATAGATAGATAGATAGATAGATAGATAGATAGATAGAT
>NW_004567126.1:4297738-4303249 GCF_000260355.1 Condylura cristata | reverse complement strand
AAAAAAAATATACTATTTTGATTCAACCTACAAGTAGTTCTTCCATGATCTTGGCTATGAGCTAATTTATCTTATTTATCTTGCAAATGTAGACATCCACTAATGCAGGGGCATATCTATTTGAATATTTGCTTCAGGGGAACTAGGGGAGTTTACTACCCAACCTAATCTAATGGATGTATTAAAATTGAGTTATCTTTCTAGTTGTACAATAATTAAAATTTTCAATAACTGCATTTCATGTAAAACTCTAAAAAATTGCTTACTTTATTTTTTTTAATTTTTAACAATTTTTTAGGTTATTAGTAAAATATTAACACACTGAGGTTATTCTTGTTAGTTGTGCATTTTAAAAGTTTATAGGGAATATTCATTACTTTTACAGAAGAAATAATATGCAAAAATCGAGATATTTTTCATTTCTATTCATTGATAGATTTTTTTTTTAGATTGGGATTTTCTTTAGAAGGTTACACTTTTTTATCTTGGAAACTTTTTCTAAAGTGAATATCTTCTCCTTAGTATAAAACTAAGCTACTTTTCAGGTTTCTACTGTCTGCTGGCATCCGTTCAGAATTTTTAATTGATCTCTGAGTCACTGTTCAAAAAAATTATCAGGGAATATTGTTATATGGATTGAAAGTAATTTTTCAACCTTTTTTTTAAAAAGCAATGGCTTTGACTAATTTTTAGGGATGACTTATGATGAGGGTAAAAAAATTCTTATGAGTCATTTTATCTAAATCCCATTTTATAGATCTGCTGTTAAAGTTAATTTTGCATTTCACAATATCAGAGAACTAAGTAGAGTCCAATAAATTATTTAGGTTTTTATCTTTCAACCTTTAAAAATAAAATTAGCATCAAAAATACATTTCCGATTGTATCTCAGGAAATAGATGTTTATGTTCAGAAAGGAAATTATGCTTCGTGAAACAACAGGACCTTTCTTGTATGCAGTGCACTAATATTTATTTGCTTTACTGTTTTTTACACCATCCATGGCCATATGAATTTAAATCACGACTTAGTACAATAGAATTTATCGCTTACGTAGTACTGTTTTGGTACCATTTTCTCATTTTCTAATGAAAAACCAGGTATCAATTTATATAGTCTCTGAACTAACTAGTGTTAAAACTAGCATCTGAAATTGAGTCTTTGGATTTTCAACCTAAAAGTCTTACTTACTCATCTGGTAAAATATTGGATGTGTACCACTGTAATAGAAGACATGTTAAGAATTCTCACACACAGAAATATATTTCTCTCTTAAATTTTTTTTTTAAAGATTTATTTATTTATGCATACAGAACTGAGGGGTACAGGCCAGAGGTGCAGGGGTGGCGAGAGGCTTCACCAGAGACAGAGTGGGGAGCAGAGCAGGCAGAGTGACTGAAATACACTGCTGAGGGGAGCAGCGGGCGGGTCAGGAGAGGTCTGCCTCGCCATGTGGTCTCCTGCAGGAATCGAACTCATGCGGGAGTGGCTTTAGCTTCTCAGTGCTGTGCTTTAACCCGCTGCGCCACCAGGGAGGGCCTCTCTTAAATTTAAAAAAGTAGCGTAAAACCATTTTAATTTAAATTTAAAAAGTTGAAATAATTGAAACAAAATAGAAAAAAATGAGTATCTATGATTCTCCAGTTTTTATTAAATTTTTAATTTCCATGTAGCTTTATTAATTTAATAATGAATAATTAACATCATTATTAATATAAGGGAAACTTATATTATTTGCCCATAAGGAATATAATTTGACCATACATTTCACTTATGTATTCTACCATGAAATTATTGCCATAGTCAGCATCTCCATATCTATCATCCCAAGGATTTATCATGGTTTTTTATTTAAGTACTCCCTTTAGTCCCAACTGCTAAGGACTACTAAAAGGACTGCTAACTAGTCCTTTCCTCATATCTCTAGGTAACTGCTGTTACTTAGGGTTGGATCACATTTTTCAGAATGCTATACTTTAAGGATCATACAACACGTAAATTTTTGGTTCAACTTCTTTCATTCAGCATTTCTAAGGTAACTTTCATCCATGTTATTGCACATGACCTTTTTGTTGTTGTTTGAAGGATATTCCACAATGTGTCAATTAATTCACAGACTTTCAGGTCATTTTCACTTTATGGGTGATGAAAAGAAAGCTGATGTGAATGGCTGCATACAAATCCATATACTTACTTTTTTTTTTCTCCTCTGATTATTATAAGGGGTAGAATTGCTGAATCATATGGTAGATTTATCATTAATTTTTTAAAATTAATTGTCTTTTTAAAGTAATTAGTTTTCCAAGTTGACTGGACTGTTTTTTCCAACATAAGATATGTAAGAAGTTTGGTTTCTTCATCCCCTTGACAATGATTTATGTGTTATCAGACATACTATTTTCTTTCAACCTCTAAATTGACTTTGTATTCTCTTACTGATGCCTCTCAAGGAGCAGACATTTTAAAATTGATAGGCTCACTTTATCTTTTTTTTTTCTTTCTATGAATATGGTATTGATGTTGTATTTAAAAATGTATTTGCCTAACACAAGTTCTTAAATGCATTATTCTTTGTTTATAATTTAGGTATATAATGATTGTTGAGTATTTAAGAGATGTAAAACATGCATGTTTTAAATTTCCATAGACAGGTGGGCATATGGATAGCTAGGTGAATGAATAGTTCGGTGGCTGGGTGGTGGATGGATGGATGAATGGATGGATGGATGGGTAGACAGATGGAGAAATATACAAAGATTTAAACACAGTTTGTTCCTTTTTCTACTCAGTTACCTTTGTTTAAAGGCTTTCCATGTGAGTGCAGTCTATTTCTTGGTAATTCTGTATATCTATAATGACAATACAACCCTGTCTTGAAAATCTACCTACTGGTAAATGAGTTTTCATTATGCTAAGTCCCTTGTTTTCCCATATGAAATTTTAAATTATTTCTATAAATGCTATTATAAACTTCAAATTATATTGATTATATAGATAAATTTAGGTAGAACTGACAGCAGTATTTAAGCCTTCTATTCTGTCAACATGCTATATATCGCCAATAATACAGGTCTCTTATTTTTTAGTCAGCAAGGTTATATGGATATCAGAGTGCAGATTTTTCATGGACTTATCAGCGATACTTATCTTACATATTATAATGTTATTGGAAATGTTACTAGTTTTATAATTTTACTTTCTGATTGTTTATTGCTAGTATGAAAATAGCTGTAGGTGGGGGGGTAGATGGATGGGTATTGCTAGTATATGAAAATCTAATCGATGTTTACACATCCATCTTATAGCTTATTACTTAAAAGATTGATTTATTTATGCATATGTAACTGGGGTACAGGCCAGAGATACAGAGGCCAGAGGTACAGAGGCCTTGAGAGGATTCACCGGAGACAAAGTGGGGAGAAGAATAGGCAGTCAATGAAGTACACTGCTGAAGGGAGCAGAAAGTGAGATAGGAGAAGTCTGCAGCACCATGTGGGTCACCTTCCTGGCTGGGGATTGAAGTAGTGCTGAAGTGGCTATGGCTGGCTTCACAGTTTTGTGCTCTAACATGTTGGCCACCTTATATTCTTATAGCTTATATTCTCCATAAATTTACCTATTCTAGTGATTTTCTTAGAGTTTATTGGCTTGTCTACATAAGTTATCATGCCACTAGCAAATTAATATAGTTTTATTTATTTTCAATCTGGATGCATGAGTTCATGAATAAATGATATATGAGTGACAACACAAATCATTTTCTCAAACTTAAGGAAAAATAGCATTGTCATTAAATATGATATCTGCTAGCTGACGACAGAAGTGCCCTTCCATTCTTAGTGTGTAGGTTTTTTAATAAGTAAATGGATATTAGATTTTGTCAATTTTTTGTCTATTATTTCTATTTTATTTGTATTTTTTTCTATTTTATTTGTATAATTAATATGCCGATGGATTTTCAAATGTTTAAATAATCCTGAGTTGACAGATTCAACAGGTCATGATGTATTATCTCTTTAATGTAGATTTGAATTAAGTTTGCTAAAAAGCATAGTAGTATAGTAGCATCAAAGTAGATTTTCAACTTGAATTTCCTTTTGGGCCCCTATAGCTCAACATAGGCATATATATTTACTTTCTATCTCTATGTTCACTTTGGTAAATTGTCATAGCCTATTTTTTAGCTGAATGATTTGTTTTCTTCTTGCTAAGCTTTGGTGACTTGATAATACATTTTTTTTTCTTGAATATATATTTTTTTCAAATACATTCCCCTTCATCTAATGTGCTGATAATTTATTTTAGGGGAATTAAAAAAATATTTGTGAAGTCTAATTTATATATTTTTGCTTTTATGAATTATGTATTTTGTGTAATATTTGCAAGCTATCTAGATAACGTTAGATCATGAATATTTTCTTATTTCCTCAAATTATGTTTATTGAGATGAAATATTTCCTCTTAAGGTCACAGATTCAAACCTCTACAAATTTATGCATTAACCCCTACTCACCACCAGTGCCCCAACAACCCTCATATTTTTTAAAATAAAAAAAATATTTATTGCATCATGCTTCATTTTTATAAAAATATGATTTCTCTAAGAAATTCCCACCACCACTCACCCGTTCATGATTACCATAGTCCCTTGTGCTCTTTCCACCCCTGTCCTCCTCCCCTACAGAATGTCTCTGATCAATAGTTGCCTGATGGTTTTGATACTTACTTTATTATAGCTACTTTTTTTTTTTCCTGATTCCTTTTTTGTTTTCTCTACATTCTTCCGATAAGTGAGATCATTCTGTCTTTTACTTTCTGGCTTATTTCACTGAGCATATTATCCCTTCTAGCTCCATCCATGTTGCTGTGATGTGCATGAGTTTATCCTTTTTGATAGCTGAGTAACACTCCATTAAAAAAAAAATGTCCAGGAGAGCTAAAAAGATAGTTTTCCAAAGAAGAAATGCAAATGGCTGACATTACTTGTAATTGGAGAAATGCAAATAAAAACCATAATGAGATATTGCCTTATACCAGTGAGAATGGCACATATTTAAAAAACTAGCAATAGCAAATGTTGGTGAGGATATGGTGAAAAAGGAACTCTGCTACATTGCTGGTGGGAATGCAAACTTGTCTAATAACTATGGAAAGCTGTGTGGAGATTCTTCAAACTACTAAAAATGGAGATTCCATATGATCCAGCAATTTCACTCCTAGGAATCTACCCGAAGGACACAAACTATTAATTCAAAAACACACCTGCACCTCTATGTTTATTGCAGCACAATTTACAATAGCTAAACTATTGAAACAATCCAAATGCCCCAAAACAGATGACTGAATCAAGAAGGTATGGTATATTTACAGTTTTCTCCTGTTTTAACTGTAACTTCTATACTTTATATTTTACATTGAGATCTATGATCCATATTCAGATAATTTTTGTACTAAACATGAGGTTATATCAAGGCTTGAACATTGTTTAAAAGATTGTCTTTTTTTTTTTTT
>NW_004567126.1:4295235-4296286 GCF_000260355.1 Condylura cristata | reverse complement strand
TGATATGCAGATATCTTTTAAAATTAGGTTTTAATCTTTGTTGAAATGAATTATCTACAAATCTGTTCACATTTATTTAAGTCTGTGTATTCTGTCCTTACTTCTCAACTGAATTTAATAGTGAGAGTAAAGTCACTTTCATCAGATTATTAAAAGTATGTCAATTGTTTAACCGCAATTTTTGAAGTATTTTAATGAAACTTTTACCCAACAGTGTGAAGTAAAAAGTGAAAGGGGGAAAAAAAAAAAGGATGAGACCATATGGACAATAAAACAAGATTTTTTGTGCATTGTGTCATAATTTGGCAAAGTTCAGTCAGTTGGCACTTTTTCTTAACCTGAACCCATAATAGAACAACATCTCTAAAGTGTAAAAAGAAAGTCTTCAAAGTAAATTAAACAGTGCTTAGTACTGCCACCTTAGCCTTTTGAAATTGTGCTTTAATTTATTTTTGCTTTTCTTATGTAACTTGACTAAAACATGGTAAACTGGAGAGAAATGTACTGAGGCTTGGAAACTTGAAAATGCACAGACCTGCCATCTCTCAGCCACACATTTTGGGAATGTAGGGTGAGTGCTTTGCTGTATTTCTTGAGGTGTTCCATCATCCTGACAACTGTAAGCAAAAGAAAAGAGAAAGATGAGAAGGAAAAGGATTAAGAAAATGCAGTTTACATGTTTCTTAAAATAAGGTGGTGGATAATTCACTTAGCAAAATTTCTTTCTGAATTGTACTGAAGCCTAAGGATCATATGTTATGTGTTTTAGAGACAATGGCTGCAGTTATTTTTTCACTGCAATTATTTTTCAGCTGATTGCATTTCTAAACATAGAGATAGTATTTGACCCACTTCATTTGTTCTTTCTGAACTCAGAGTGAGACCCTCCCCATGATGCTAGGCAGAAGGTGAATGTCTTATATGTCACACTAAGTTAGCTCTTTTAAAATAGACTTCAAAGATAGTGACATAGAATAAATTTCAAATGTTAAAATGCTTATGTAACTAAACAAAACTGTTACATGAATAAGACAGTTAAAATTTAGGAAAA
>NW_004567126.1:4279226-4294595 GCF_000260355.1 Condylura cristata | reverse complement strand
CCTTTCAAAATGCACAAAACCAGACTCAGTATTTTTTTAAAGATTTATTTATTTTTGCATACAAGAACTGGAGTACAGGCCAGAGGTAGTGGAGGTTGGGGTGGGAGTGGGGGTGTAAAGCAATTCACCAGAGAGAGAGAGTGGGGATCAGAAAGGCAGATCCCTGGAAGTACACTGCTGAGGAGAGCAGTGGGCAGGCCAGAAGTCTGCCACCCCATGCAGGTCACATCCCCCAAACCCCCTAGGTAGGGGATTGTACTCATGCTGCTGTGGCTGCCCACAGCCCCACAGTGCTGTGCTCCAACACATTATGCTACCAGAGAGGGCCTGATTCTGTATTGTATGAATGTTTTCTTAGATTGTCTGTTTCCAATATATCTAAAACAATTTTAAATAACAGCAGATACACAAAAATATCAAGAAAGTTAATCAGCCCATATCTGCAAATGAACAAAGGAATCAAATATAGAATAGAAAAATAAAACCTAAAATCTTGTCTACAAATGCTGAAGGCAACAGCAAAATGGAAACATTCCAAATCAAGCCAACCATTGAATTACTTTCATAATAGCATGCTACTTAAATTTCAAATACCTTAAGGCTGTTTGGTATTTTTTATTGTCTAATTAATTATCTCAGTACCTTCACAAACACCCTACTTATTCCAGGTGGAAAATGAAAGAGTTCCAAAATAATGGCCTATACCACCTGATAAAGTTGACATCTTTCTGTTATAATCTTTTCCTGAATAGTCTGGGGTTTCTACATCATAACTCCATGATATTCCTTAAAGAATTTTCTTTGCTAGTTATCCAATTGATTAGCTATTTTAATGTCTACAAACTAGTGCTCATAGTACCTATGTATTAAAATATCACTTAGAAATATCACTGGTGTGGAAGATTTATATGATTAGTTTTCATCAGTAAAATTTCATATATGAATAACTTTCAAAGTGGAAAATCTTTTACCATGCTTTTAATAGAAAGTACAAAGGAAACAAAAGAAATTGTAACTCTATTTTCAGAATACTGTACAATGTTGTCAAAGGTGTTTAAAAACTCCCTTCTAAAGCTGAGATTTATCTCGCTAACATACATCTGTATATAAATATGTGTATGTGAATAGGCTAACTATCTCAGTCTAGTTATAGATACATGTGTCCCATACTTATCATAAATGTTTGTTAACAAGTTAAAAATGAGTCATGGAGAATTTACCAAAATAACATGAAAGAATCTTGATAGGCTCTCTCAGTTTCCTAAATATTCAAATGTCCACATTACTTGACCACCTTGCTTGTCCACCTTCCCATAACCATGTTTTCAGAAGTCATCTGCTTAGAATTATCAGTCATCATTGAGAACTTGTCTTTGTCCATTGGATTGCTATAATTAAAATACTATGAACTGGGTAGTTTATAAACAACATTTATTTCCCACCACTCCGGAGTCTGGGAAATCTAAGGTCATGATGCTAGGAGATTCTGGCAAATGACTACTATCTACTTCCTGTATTCTCATTTGGCAGAGGGAGTGAGGAGCTATCTAGAGCTTCCTTTAAAAGGGGCTATAGTGATAGCATATGGTGAATTGGTGGAAGAGATTGTATGGGGACTACACCTGAAAAAAGAAAGCAAACACTAAAAAAAAAAAAATAAATAAAAATGAACAATGTTATTGACTATGTATAGATAAATAAATAAAAGAACACTAATATCATTCATGAATGTCTCATCTAATGACCTAATCATTTCCCAAAAGCCTTACCTCCACATATTAGCTTTGGGGAAAGCATAAGTATTCAGCCCCTAGTAAAGCTAAGGTAAATGACAGAGTACCTCCTTCTATGCACAGAATATATATGTATTAAGATTTACTTATTTATGCATATAGAACTGGGGTGTGGGCCAGACGTGCAAGGAAGGTGAGAGGATTCTCCAGAGACATAGTGGGGAGCAGAACAGGCTGACTAACAAAGTATACTGCTGAGGGGAGCAGTGGGCGGGTCAGGAGAAGTCTGCCGCACCATGTGGGTCACTTCTGGGGCAGGGATTGAACTCATGCTGAGGTGGCTTTAGCTTCTCAGTGCTATGTTTTAACCCATTGTGCCACCAAGGAGGATCCCAGAATATGTATTTTATAGTGAAATTACACTAAAGAAACATTGCTGATGCCCTGAAAGAGATACACAAAGACAATATTAGAGTACAATATATGTAGGGACTTCTTTGTAAGTAGGAATGTGGCCCAATATTTTGCATGGATGAAGGTGTTGAGAATTAGATTAGGGTTATATGTCTGTGAATCTCAGTTTTCAGTTTTTCATGCAGTTACTCATTCTGTATAACCCCAAATTCCAAGTCCCTGTACCACTTTATTTATTGTATAGGTACTAAAGATATCCTTTTTGAAAGTGTTTACTAAATCCTAAAATAAAGTGAATGCAGTGTTTCTCATAAGGAAAGTAGTTACTTGGTTAAAAACTGATACCTATATCTGTGTCATTCTACATGTCAACATATTCTATATGTACAAAATAATACATATATGATCAATGAATCAAATAACTTAAATATTGATAGTTTATGCACTTTAGTGAACATGCACTATAGTATTCACTGTAGGTAAAAAAAAAAAAAGCCATTATGCTTTAAGTAACTCTGGTTATAAGATCACATAGAAGGTGAGTGTTGTGAGTTAAGAGTAGAAATTTGAATACAATTATTTGAAAAATACTTTATTTAATGTATAGTTAGTTTTTTTAGTAATGGTAACGACTATTTCCTTGGACTGTCTTGATATATATGAATTCATTTAAATAACATATGTACCAACTACATGTTCATTCTTGCTTTTGTGTTATAACTTCTAAAAGCTGGTGTGATCTGATAGACTGTAAAAATGCTCCTGGGTGTATTTCTTCTACTGGCCTTATTATTGCATTGAAATTCTGTGTGCTACATAACATTTTTTTCTGTTTTTCAAAGAAATTTCAGTTTTTTCCAAATAATGCCCTCTTCCTTTCATATATGTGCTTTTTACAGAATAAAGTTGTGCAGGCTAACTAGGACAACACTGAATTCTGCATTACTGTTGTAGTTTCTTTTCCTCTCTGTGACGTCACTGTCTTTTTACCCCACTCAAAATACATTCAAATTAGGAGTGAATTAGAAAGCCTAAAATTGAAGACTGTTCAATAATGGTTTACTCTTTATTATCTTTATTCATTAGTTTACTCAATAAATTGGCAAGGGTTTACCTCTTTTACCTTTACAACATATTGTGGGCTTGCCAGTAGATATCTTCAGGATTATACTTTGGGAAAGAACTTGTTCAAGGTCAACTGAAGGAAGGAAATTTTCCCAAAAAAAAGTCATCCCATGAATTAATTTTACAGTGTGTTGGTCTCTGTACTAAATACTTTAGGATGGCTACTTGAGGGCAACTGTATAACATTGTGATAATGAAAGCACAGACATACTTAAAAAATTATGTATATTTTACAAGAGTTGGAAATGGACCAGATTATTTTTGCAAGTAATTCTCAAACTTAATGGGCCTAAAAACTGTCGTCCTGCAAAATTAAATTAATACTTAACATTTTTTATTAAGTAGCACCTGGTGGCTCTTCTCACCATCTTCAGTTTCTTCCTGTTTCCTCTGGAGGTAAAATCATTGGCATATGCCTCCTGGAAAAAAATATAATAACTTTGACTAAGAGGATTTTTGTTGAACACTGAAGAGAGAGGAAAAAAAAAGAAAAGTTAGGAGATTTACTGGTATAGTAGACCAATACAGAATTCCAGAATTTTAATATTACTTGATTTTTTGATGTCATGAATATAAAAACCAATACTTTATAAAAGTAATGATAGTAAACTTTGATTACTGAGTTAACATTGTGTCAGGTATTGACTGTGTCAGACATTGACCTGACCTATGTATTAATGATTAGTCTTTCTTTCATAAGATACAAATTTGAGATACAGAGATGAGCTTCTTAAGGTAACCCTACAATATTACATGGGCTATCAAATTATAATGTATATGAAAACTATATAGTATTTAAAATGTTCCTTTACACAAAATATCTTTATCTGCAGCATCAATTTTGCCTGAAAGTTCCAATAGTCTATGCTATGAATACTGAAGTCCTTTAAATAATATGATTATTTGGATCCATACAAATGTTAATTGAAATGATGAATATTTGAAATCCAAAACTTTCAAAACTTATCTATTAGAGAATTTCTGATAAATCAAGTTGTTTTGTAACTCAAAGTCCTCTTTAAAGCATATTATGGAGATTCTTGAACTTGAGTATCTCTTTAAAAATAGAGACTTTTTTTTTTATCATATATCATACACAAGTGAGATTAGTTCCAAGGATGCAAGGATGATACAGCATCTGTAAACCAAGCAGTGTAATTATAATCAGTTATACTGATTGACTTTATTAACAAAAGAAGAGATTAAAATCATGATTATATCAATGCAGAGAAAGCCTTTGAATAGGATTCAATGTCTATTTATGATAAAAAAGACCTTAAAAATCTGTAATTTTCTGCAGCATAGCAAGACCATATATGACAAAACCCATAGTCAAATAATACTACATGTTAAAAGACTGAAAGATTGTCCTGTAAGAAGTTTTATAAGACAAAAGTGTATTCTTTCACTTCATCTGTTCAACATAGTACTAGCTAGAGCAGTCAGGTAAGATAAAGGACAAGGAATTCGAATTGGGAAGAAAAAGTAAAATTGCCACTGTTTACAGATGACATGATGATATACATGGAAAATCCTAAAGACTCAATTTAAAAAAAAAAAAACTATTTGAAATAATAAATCAGTTCAGTAGAGTGATAGAATACCAGGACAATTTGTAAAATTCAGATGTGTTTCTGTTTATTTCTGTATGCAAACCATGAGTTAGAAGGGAAAGGAATCAGGAAACAACCCTATTTACAATTATAACAATAAAAATTCCTAGCAGTTACCTTGTGAAAGGCAGTGAAGGATCTATACAATGAGAACTCCAAGACATTCTTAAAAGAAATAGAAGATGCAAAAAAAAAAAAAAAGGAAAACTATTTCCTGTTCATGAATTAATAGAATTAACATTTTCAAAATGGGCATCCTACCCAAAGTAATATATGTATATTCAATACAGTCCCTATCAAGACTCCAGTGGCATTCTTCAAAGAAAGAACAGTTATGAAATTCAAGTAGTACCACGAGAGTCCGAATAATTCATCTTCACATAAAAGAAGAGTTGTGTTAGTATGCCCACAGACATTAAATTATACCTCAGAACTATGATAAAGGAAACATCATGATGCTGGGACCAAAAACAAGGGGATGAAATTGAGAGTCCAGAAATAAATTCATACATTCATACATATCTGGATAGTTATTTTTTGACAAAGGGACAAAGACTATATACCTTGGAGAAAGGAAAACCCTTTCAACAAATGGTGTAGGGAACACTGGACCGCCATATGCAAAAAAAATGAGACTAGATCATCATCTCATACTGTACATAAAATTTAACCCATTGAATTAAAGACATGGATATAAATAGACCCCAAACTATAAAATACAAGGAGAGTAGGCAAAGTACTTCGCTACATTGACTTCAGGAAGTGTTTGGGGATTGATCTACAAGAGAAGAAAAAACACATACAAACAATTGGGATTGCATTAAACTAAACAGCTTCTGCACAGTAAAGAAACTATCAGTAAAACAAAAAGGCAGCCTACTAAATGGGAGTAAATATTTGCATATCATACCTCTTACAAAGTCCTCATATCCAGAATATACAAAGAACTCATGCAACTTAATTAAAAGAGAAAATAGTTAAACCATTAAAATGGACAGAAGAGCAAATAAATACTACTTCAAGTAAAACATATGGATGACCAACAGACATATGAAAAAATGCTTATCATCACTTATCATTAGAAAAATTCAAATGAAAACCACAATAGCATATTGATAATGGCCCATATCAAAATGACTAGAAACAATATATTTGTGCAAATGAGTAGAAAAGGAACTTTTCTACACTGTTTGTGAAAATTCAGGATGGCCTTTTAGGGAGAATAGTTTGGAAGTTTCTCAGAATTTAAAAAATAGATCTTCCATTTAAGTGAGCAACTCCACTTCTAGTGATTTATGCAAAAACACTAATTTGAAGGTATATATGCACTCCCATATTCATTGCATACCTATTTATAATAACGAAATTATGGAAACCACCTAAGTACATAAAGGGTAGAAAAGTGGAACAGAAATTGTTCCACACACACACACACACACACACACGATGGAGCACTATTCAGCTATAAAAATGATGAACTTTTACTATTTGTGACAACACAGTTGAAAATGGGGGGATTATGCT
This sequence comes from Condylura cristata, assembly GCF_000260355.1. Lineage (NCBI taxonomy): Eukaryota > Metazoa > Chordata > Mammalia > Eulipotyphla > Talpidae > Condylura > Condylura cristata. The sequence continues at coordinate 4,288,186 of NW_004567126.1, read as the reverse complement.
AAGTCAAATAAATCAGTAGAGAGAAAGACAAATACTGGATGAGTTCACTTACATGCAGAATATAGAAAAACAAAATAACATGTTAGAAAAAACTAAACCTGTAATAAACCCCTTATATCTGATTGCAAAACTGTGGCAACCAGAAAGGGACAGTGATGAGGGTGGAACTGTGGGAAGGAGGGGTCCTAATGGAACATTGTGGGAAATTATAGGGGCTCTGGTGGTCACAGTGTGAAAACATACACTTGTAGAGCCTTCAAAATATAATTCTAAAAATAACTGATATAATCCTGCTTTACCTGAGTAAACATTAATTGGAAAATATAAAATAAAGATAAATAATAGCTTGGTATTAGAGTGGAGGCCTCTTTTTATAATTTTCAATGCAAGAATAGATTTATTTAATTGTAAAAATGATTTCTGTTTGCATGTCTAGGAAGTTATTGCTTACTTATAACCCTAGTGCTAACAAATTTTTAGCTAAGAGAAACTTTAACACGACCATTTCATAATTTTCTTGTTTCTTTCCTATGATTATGACTTGCTACTAGATTCTTATGTACATAAGTTGTTTGACCTTTCATTGAAGCAGTGAGACCATTTTGTGTAGAATTATTTCAGAGATAGTTATCTTAGTCATGAAGAAACAAATTTACATTTCACACAGTTGAGCTACATTAAGGAATGTATCAATATGTCTTTTATACACTCAAATAGAGGGATATTTTTTTAAAGATTTATTTATTTATGCATACAGAACTGGGGTACAGGCCAGAGATGCGGAGGGTGAGAGGCTTCACCAGAGACAGAGTGGAGAGCAGAACAGGCAGATCGAGGAAGTACACTGCTGAGGGGAGCAGCGGGCGGGTCAGGAGAGGTCTGCCACGCCATGTGGATCTCCTCCAGGGCAGGCGGGGATCGAACTCATGCGGAAGTAGCTTTTGATTCTTAGTACAGTGCTTTAACCCACTGCGCCACCAGGGAGGGCCAGATAGAGGGATATTTTAAAAATAACTTGAAAAATGTATAGAGCCAAAAACTTTAGATTCAGATTTTGTCCTGACCTATTTTAAAGTCTTGGTTTCATTGTTAAGTCTCTGCCTTAGATTTCTCACTTATGACATGTGTCATTAATGAAAATAATTTCCTACTTAACTCAAAGGATTATCATAAACAAGATAATACATAGAAAAAACTTCCACCAATTTTAAAACTTTAGATAGATAGTAGTGAATGTTTTTATTTTACTTTTAGCAACAGAAAAAAATGACTGCTTGAGAGTTGGCGATTTACTCACGTTTGTCTTTAAAACAAGATGTACATTTTTTTCTCATTCTTTTCACTAGCTAGAAAGTTCTTCCTTGTGGTGGACTGCAGCTTCAAATCCATGTCTTTTGATTCTTCATCAAGTTCCAATATTTTTTAATAAAGTCTGGAAAATAAAAAGAATAGGGACACTGGATTTCAACCCCAGTTATAGTTAAGCCTTTTAATCTTTCTGATCCTTGGCTTCCTTTCTTGTAAAGTGTAGAAGTGTATTTTTATAGTCTTAGCAGCACTCATATATGTAAGTCAATGGTGTATAAATACAACAAGCAATGCAGTTTCTTTTGTTCTTTGTCCACCTTCCTGATTTCTGTCTTGTGACTTCCTAGAACACTGGTTTCAAATATCAGTGGGTCCTTGCTATTGAGTTATTTTGTTCTTGACCTTTAAAGCTTCTTGAGAGTAGAGACCATCTCTGATACAGCCCTCTAACCTTCATCAATTCTGAGCATCCTGTTGGGCCAATGGGAAAATATTCAGTAAGTCACTGATTCAGTAAGATGAACGCTTCATTCTAGGTGATGACTTACATCCTCCGTAAAATTAAAACCATGGTGTGGACTTGATTCCCCCAGTAAACTTAGGTCCTCTTTCACTCTATCAGGCTTCCGTCACTCTGCCTAGGCTGTCACCTGTGACATAAACACAGTAATGGCTGGTCTTCTACAGCACAATCCCATATGTAGGGTTTAACGCCATTCTTAAGGTGCACTTGTCTTGCCTGTGTCTAGAGTGAGAACCTGTGTCACAGGGACTCACTACCTTAGTGACCATGTTCTTCTGCCCCTGTTTATCCACAGCTGCACTACTCATCTTAAATATGAGTCTAAAGAGCAGGAAGGAACCAGTAATCTGGAATTTTCATTGGTTATGTATACTTTGCAAGGGCTTTTCATCATTAAATGCTGCTTAAATGCTGAGGATGGGTCCTCCAAAGCAAACACTGACTTTAAACATAGAGCCTCAAAAATACTTTATTTCTTGGTACCATAATAGCACTAGTAAAAAGAAATTCCAGTGGCACATTCTTGCAGACAATTTCCAGTGACAAGAAACAGATCAAAGATAGAAGGAATGTCTTTCTGTGCTCTCGAGAGAAATGCTGAAAGTGATTGTATAGCACTTATAGCTGCTGAAAACAGATTAGAAAGTGAAAGGCCTTGGTTCCAAATGTGATTTCATTAAAAAGCTGTGTTTTATTAATCTTGTTGTCTATTATTGTTTAAGTCAGGAGCCACAGAGTGGGAGAGTGAGAGAGTAGTGAAAGATAATGGACTTTTTAACTTTCTTTGTTTTACCATGGAAACCTCAGCCTTGACACACAGCTGAGGCTTCAATGTGCACACACACGTGGCCTTCCTGCTGCATTTGTCTCAGCATATTGATCTGAGACATATAACATGCACACCAAATCATATATGTAGAAAATGTACATTGATGCGATGTTTTCCTTGAAGTAAAGGATAATTACATATACAAAGACAAATATAGCATACTTTGCCACTAACATAAATACTTTATGAATATTGTATGCATTAATTGTATTGAATGCATGTAGAAGACGTGGGTTTCATAAAATTCAATAACCAATATGATAAATCCCTCCTTTGGACCTTTTGGCCTAATGATTACGAATGTTTCTTAAGGGCCGAAATCCAAAACAGATGTGGCAGAAACTGCTATGGCCTGTGGTTTGGGGTATCTGCAAGATACCCCAAAACATGGCCTAAGGATCTTATTTCAAACCACAAAGCCTGGGTTCCTCTCTGATTACTCAGTTTACCTAGAGTGAACTAAGATTGCTTAATGTTCTCCCAAGTGATTTTAATGTATACAACATTAAAATGTGCAGGATTGATTAATGTTCTCCCAAGTGATTTTAGTGTGTACAACAATTTAAGAAACATGGAATTAATATAATATCTTTGCTGGGTATTACAAACATTTTTTACCTCTCTGAGTATACATCTCTGTATATGTAGATAATTTCTTGTACTTTTATTACTTCAAGTCTTAGATTCTCCAGTATACTGAACTTTTCATAGTGTATAGGATAAACTCTCTAACAATGAAGCTGACCTGTTTGATATTAGGATATTTATGAGAAGAGTATTAAAATTACCAAGAAGAGAAAAACGGAGGTTTCAACTACCAAGTTACATCATGAATCTAGATCACAAGAGCTACTTTACAAAAAAAAAAAAAAATTGTGGGCACTCTACTGGCTTATTAAATTTACTTCTACTTAAATTCATAATGTTAGGCCACTAAGTCCCTCTGTCTGGGTCTCAGACTCACCCTGGGCCTAGAAAGGAGGGCAGGCAGATAGCATTCCTGGTGCCAGCTCCTGGAACTGGGTGAAACTAGACCCTGATATCAGCTCCTGACTCATGACTGAAACATCTGTCCTTAGAAACCCATTCTTGAGCGCTGTGAAGTTTGTTACTCTTTGAATTTGCACCAGCTATGATGTATGTAACGGCCAATAAGGGCATATATATTCTCTGACAATCCTATGGTCTGGGTCTTGCTCTCCCTGTGTGGCCTGCGTGCCTGCAGGGAGGCTTGACCCCAGCTAGCTGGCTTAATAAACTCTGCTTGCTTGTGCATCTCTGGTCCTGTTCTTTGTCGCAGGGGAACACCGGGTGATTTGGGACCCTAACAATAATTTAACCATATCAAATTATTTCATCATATGCTTGACATGTGAATTGAGGAACGTAGCCCTACTGTATTCCATGTTTAAAATTCTGTCATTGACTTCAAATGCCTACAATTATAGATTCATTCTTTAAGTATTTACTCAGGTTTATGTATTATGTGCATTTAATTGAAAGGGTTCCCTCACCTACCTGCTGGTTCTAACCATTGAAATTTGTAGGCCTGGCGGTCTGAAAACCCTCTTGGCAGAGTTGATGTAGTTTTGAAAAATAGTTTCTGCTTTTCTGGAAAATTTTGGTTTTGTTTTTAAGGTTTTTCAATTGTTTGGATGAAATTTACATTATTGAGGGTAATTGCCTTTATTTGAAGCAAATTAATCATGTGTATTAACTTTATTTATAATGTGCCATTGTTACCGGGTCCCAGCTGCCTCAATGGTGGGAGCCCGCAGGAGCAGTGGTGTTCTGGTGTTCTTTCATCCTGCTGCTCCACCACAAGTCAGTTATGCTCCTCAGAGCTCAGTAACTGCCATTTTATAATGGACCAATGAAGTGTGAGCTATGAGCTTATTGGTGCTAAATGGTCCAATCAGACTTGTAGGTGAAAGAGGATATAAGCCAAGGTAGAAGGGAGGTGAAAGAGCTTCTGAAGAAAAGAAGAATAAAGCCCTTGAAGAAAGACCGAGGAAAGAGAAGAGGGCCCCAAAAGTAGATAACTCCAGCTACAGAAGAAGAAAAAAAGGGAAGACTCAGTTCCTACCTCCAAAGAAGAAAGAAGAAAAGAAGCATCATCCAGCAGCCACACTCTAAGGAGGAAAGAGACACCAAAGGACACTGTCACAGACTGGCCTCGGTCCTTTCTCTAATATTTCCTGAAAGGAGCACCAAAGGCCCTGGACTTAATTTCTCAAAGAGCTGTTTGTTGCTGGTATAACCCAATAACTCACAAAGAGCTGTTAGCTCTGGGTGTCCGTGACACAGCCTCTGAGGAACCAGTGGTGACTGTCACTCCTGATCAGAGCTGTCCAGCACTCCTGGTGACTGCTACTGACCATCACTGATGCTATTTGGGTGAGATAGCTGGCCAATTGTGGATACTGTAAACTCCGTTTCCCCCATTTGTAAAATAAACCCCATGGTAGTTGTTCCTAGAACCTCAGGTCTCTAACAATTGTGTGTGGGTGAGAATACATAGTGACCTGTTCTCCTATCTGACACTGTCCTTTGATTTTGGTTTTTGGCCTTTGCGGCTTTTTAGTGGCTCTCTGGTCTCAGAGCCTGGGCTACCCTTTTTTAGCTTTTGTATCCCTTACTACACCTTTATGCAATATCTAGATAAGTACCAATTTTCAATCCTAGACACCATAGCTAGACGAGATGACAGATATATCAGTAGATAAAATTTAAATGAGGGATTAAAAACCAAGGCATTTTATGGTCAATTTTAAACATGTACAGAAAAGCACTATAAAAAGAACTGTATACCTGCCACCTAGTTTCAACAGTTATCAGCTTACAGGCAATTTTACTCCTTTTATAATCTGGGTCCACTTTTCTCTTGTCCTATGAAGAGATGCCATGGTATTTTATAAATATTTAAAATTTATACTTAAAAGCTAACTATTTTAAATATTACTAAGACATTATTTGCATGCCTAAAAAAAAACTGTTAATAATTCTTCAGTGCCATAAAATGTCTAAGAACTGGATGGGGTAATAATGCTCAAGTATTTAATAACTCAATAGAAACATCTTAGAATTAAAAGATAAGGTTATTTGTGTGAAATAAATGGAGGATAGAACTAAAAGGAGTTGACAGAAGAATGTCTAAACTATTTATAATTTTTCTTGTTATATATAAGTAGAAGTTAGAAGGAAAGGCAAAGTTATCAGAAGCATCTTGAAACCTTTTCAGCATACAGGTGACTTTCACTACCTGACTGTGGATCAGAATTTTCAGGGTGAAATTTATCAGATATGTTATGAAAAGAAAGCTAACAAAGTTATTTTAGTAAGCCCCTTCTTTAGAATTACAAGTAGACCCTGGCCTATTTCACATGTTGCCATGAAAACAAACTCTATTCACAGTGTTTTATGCTCTCCTTCTGTAAACTCCATGATGATGTTAATCCCTGATCACAATTATATGAAATCAGGAGAGAAAAACATTGAATTCAACTTCTTCTGCTTAATGTGTTTCCTTGCCACTTCCACACACATTTGTTAGCTGGAGGGTATGAAGTGGGTGGAAAAACTACTTGAATCATCCTGGTTATTGAGATGAATGGTCTGTGTCCACTTTTTATTTGTACATTGCATATATTTAGAGATACTTCTTAATTCCTGGATAAAAGGATGTGTAAGGTGCTGGGTACACCATTGCAGATAACATTAATTCACTGAGAGTAGTGAGCACAGGTACATTTATATAATTGTATCTGCATTATGATATGTTTATAAATAGAAAAATAAAGCCTATTGTTAATCCCTTTGGAAGTTAGAGTGAATCTACTATATCTGTGATAGTTTCATCCACTTTTAAAAATAAGTGGAGCTATATATACACTAGCTGGGAAGGGCTCAATGTTTAATGTTTTATTTTGTTTATTTTTGAAGATTGATTTATGCATACAAATATGAGATATAGGCCAGAGATGCAGGTGGTGAGAGGATTCATCACAGACAAAGTGGGAAACATAACAGACTGATTGAGTGGGATGCACTGCTGAAGGGAGCAGCAGGTAAGACAGGAGAGGTCAGCTCCCTGGCCAGGGATTGAACTCAATCCCTGCAGTGGCTGTGGTTAGCATCAAAGTGCTGCACTTTTTAACTCCTTGTGCCCCCAGGGAGGGCCCAAATTTTTAATGTTTTACATTTTTTTTCCTATTTTGATAATAGAGATATAAATATAAGATGTTGGTTTTGCACATTAAGTAAAATTATATTATCTCCTAAACATAGTTGTGGAAGAAAGATGACCATTGTGAAAGAAATCATGAAACACCAAAGAAGATAATCTTTCTTTTCCTAATTAGAAAATAACTTATAGCTGTCTTTGACATAAAGTTTTCTTCCCTAAATCACAGAGGTGGGCAACATGGAGATAGCCACCATACAAAGTAGAAATAAGCAGGACTATTGGGACCTGATAATCCAGTGATGGCAAAGTCATTATTGAAACACAAACAGAGCTCCTTAGAAGGTGTGATTGGAGGAAGGAGATTCATACTTAGAGGTGGTTACCACATGCCAGGTGTTGCACAAATAGGTACTGCACAAGTCCCATTACCTTTTGAAGAGTGAGACATTAGGTGTCGAACTTAAGTATATAGTAGAGACCAGTAAAAAGCTTCTATACAGAAGAAAGGAGAAGCAGGGAAAGAGGAGGAAGTAGCTGATCTACACATACACCATGAACAGCTGGGACAAGAGGGCTTTACCTTCCTCCTTAAAGTCAACAGTACTATGAAGAAATGGATAAAAATAACAAAATGGATGAAAGCAGAGCTCTAATAGAAAAAAAATATATTTGGGGGAAATGAATGCATAAATATTTGTGATTTAGAAATGGCCTTGAGTAAAATGATATTTGAGTACACTGTGGTCAGCAATGCAGATGTTATGACCAAAAGAACAGAACAACTCAGTACAAATGTGCGTAAGAAGAGTAGGGGTCATTGAACACTGTGCTAAGCATTTTATATATGTTCCTTGTCCTACAAAAAATCCTCTAAGAAGAAGTTTCCCTCATTTTGCAAAGGAAGAAATTGAAGAAAAAAATTATATTAAAAAAAAAACCCAGATTTTGGAATGACTAGATTACTTAACATAATACATATTCATTGGCAGTCTGCACTTAAATGAAGGTCTCTCACTGGAGAATGGAATGAAGTCACCTTTAGAGTGAAAGTCAGTACAGCTTCAGTTATTTTGTGCCCTGGAGCATATAGGTGTTCTACAGTGACTACTGGCAACTCTTCATGAAATGTACATGTAATTGGTTCAGCTTTTTTAAAACCTTTTGCTCTTCTCAAGTCCTACTGATAATTCCTACATACTTTTGACACAAGAGGTGCACTGAAAATATATGAATGATTTGAAGCAGCTGTTATCTAGGTCTGAGAAAGCAAAACACTAGATGAGAATCAGAAAGCCAGTGTAGGGTCTTCACTCCTTGTTTTATTTGTGATCAAATCTTTATACCACTAAAACACTACATTTCCTTTAGTATTAAAGGGCTTACATTTGCCCAATGGGATACTTTATGGAAAATATCTGAAACAACCTGTACACTATAAATAAGATATACATGTAGAGTGACACTATGACTTCATGGTGACCTCTAGGGGAGTTTTCCCTGTGCTTGATGGTTCCCTGTGCTTGTTTACAGTTCTCCCACCACTGCATAAATTCTGACTAATCCTGGACCCCTTTTCTTTGTAGCTGTTTAGCTGTTGTGATCACCTGAAGCTAACATCTTACATCCTCCTGTAGCTGAAGTATTGTAGTCTAAATTTTAGTGAAAGGGTGAAAAGTATTTCCTGATAACAACTTTCATTTATAAACTTTCTCTTCTGATGAAGTCTGGAAAATTTAACTTCTGCTTTTTCTTCAGAGCAATAGAAAAGTAAAGTTAAATGATTTTATTTTTCTTATATGAGAATGCTAGGATTCATTTTGGTTACACATACTAATGTACAAAAAATAGATTTTATGGTTCATAAAAATGGTTGCAAAGAGGATGTGTTCAGTTAATTAATACCCATCGAATAACCATTTCTAAGTGCTTATGGGTATAAAATAAAACAAAAACAATGCTCCTACATCAGTCTCAGAATTCCTTTTTTCTTTCTTTCTTTTTTTTTTTTTTTTTTTTTTTTTTACATCATTCTTCATGTTGTAGGTTTTTCAATTTTGTTGTAATAAATCCCGGGGACTTACCACCACCAGTTCACCCATGTGCCATCACCATAG
>NW_004567126.1:4263443-4276321 GCF_000260355.1 Condylura cristata | reverse complement strand
TTGTAGAAATTTGTCCATTTCTGTTAAATTGTCCAATTTGCATATAGTTGCTCATAGTATTCTCTGATTATTCTTTTGATTTCTGCTGGGTCTGTTGTGATTTCTCCTCTTTTGTTTATGATTCTATTTGTGCTTTCTCTTGTTTTTTCGTTATGAGCCTAGCTAGTGGCCTATCTATCTTGCTTATTTTTTCAAAGAACCAACTTTTGGTTTCATTGATTTTTTGGACTGTTTTCCAAACTTCCATTTCATTTATTTCTGATTTGACTTTCATTATTTCATGTCTTCTGCTGGCTTTTGGGTTATTTTGTTGTTTTTCCAGTTCTTTAAGGTGGGACATTAGGTTGTTTTTTTGAGCTATTTCTTTTTTTTTTATGTGAGCTTTATTGCTGTATATTTTCCTCTTATAACTGCTTTAATGTGTCCCATGCGTTTTGGAGACTTGTGTCGTCATTTTCATTCTTCTCATGTATTTTCTAATTTCTTCTTTGATCTCCTCATTGATCCAATGGTCTACCAGTAGTGTGGGTTTTTGCCTCCACATGGTAGGTGGGTTTCTTGCCTTCTTCATATAGTTTATTTCTAGTTTGATACCTTCATGGGCAGAGAAAATAGTTGGTATGATTTCAATCTTAATGTATCTATTGATGTTTGTCTTATTACCCAGTATGTGCTCAGTCCTAGAGAATGATCCTTGTGGATTTGAGAAAAATTTGTATATTCAGATTTTCTGGGGTGCAGTATTCTATAGATGTCCGCTAGCCCCATGTTGTCAAGATCCTTGTTCAGAGCTTTAGTGTCTTTACTTATTTTTGTCTTGTTGATCTGTCGATTGTTGAGAGTGGCATGTTGAAGTTTCCTACTATGTATGTATTCTTTCTGATATACATTTGCATGGATGACAGTAGTTCCCTAATACATTTTGGTGCTCCTTCATTTGGTGCATATATGTTGATGATTGTTATTTCTTCTTGTTGTAGTGTCCCCTTAATCATAATGTAGTGGTCTTCTGTGTCTTTTAATCTTTTTTAGTTTGAAGTCTATTGGATATGATATAATTATAGCAGTTTCTGCCTTCTTTTTTGGTCCATTTGCTTATAGGATTTTTTTCCATCCTTTTATTTTCAGTCTGTTTTTATCTTTTGTAGTTAGATGTGTTTCCTGCAACAAGCAGAATGATGGGTTCTGTTTTTTAGCCATCCTCCAGCTCTGTGTCTTTTTACTGATGAGTTTAAGTCATTTACATTTAGAAGTAAGGTTGATATATTGGCACCTACATTTGCTATTATGGTCCTTCTGTATTTTTATTCCTTGTGTTGAAATGTTCTTGTTCATTCTTCTGTTGTTTTTGGTTTGAGGGCTTCTTGTAGTGTTTTTTGGAGTGGGGGTTTAGTCATGATGAAATTGTGGAGTTTGTCTGAGAATGTCCTTATTCTTTCTTTGTAGAGGAAGGAGAACTTCACAGGATAAGAGTATTCTTGGTTGGCATTTAATGCTTTGGAATTTGTGGAGTATGTCCCTCTACTCTCTTCTTGCCCGTAGTGTTTCTTCGGAGAAGTCTGATGTCATCCAGATCAGTTTCCCTTATTTGTTTCTTCCCTCTTGTCATTCTCATTATCTTTTCCTTGTCTTGTATTCTTGAAAGTTTTATAATAACATGTCTTACTGTTTTCCTCCTCTCATTATGAGAGTTTGTTGTTCTTATTTCTTGGATGTCTACTTTCATCTCCTTCAAATTAGGCAAATTCTCTTCTATTATCTCTTTGAATAATTTCTCTATTCCTTGGCCTTTCTCTTCACTTTCTGGTATCCCTATAATTCTGATGTTTCCTTTCCTAATGGTGTCAGATAGCTCTTGAAGTGTTTCTTCATTCCTTTTCCTTTTTACTTCTCTTTCTTTTTCTTTTTTAATTGTCTTTGTTTCTGTGTCTTCAAGGGTGCTGATTCGTTCTTCCACTTCATCTATTCTGTTTTCATTAGTTTTCTCAGCCTTCTTTATCTCTTCTAGTCATCTTTTCATCACCTGCATTTCTTCTGTTTCCTTTTTTTTTTTTTAGATTTTATTTATTTGTACATACAGAACTGGGGTACAGTCCAGAGGCTCAGGGGCGGTGAGAGGCTTCACCAGAGACAGAGTGGGGAGCAGAACAGGCAGATCGATGAAGTACACTGCTGAGGGGAGCAGCGCGCGGGCCAGGAGAGGTCTGCCGCGCCATGTGGTCACCTCCGGGGCAGGCAGGAATCAAACTCATGCGGAAGTGGCTTTAGCTTCTCAGTGCAGTGCTTTAACCCGCTGCGCCACCAGGGAGGGCCCTCTTCTGTTTCCTTTTTTAATGTCTCATTTTCTTTCTTCAGTTCGTTGATTGCTTGCCTTTTATCTTTTTACTTTCTTTCATTTCTTTCATTCATTTCTTTGATTGCATTCTTCAACTGAAGGCATGCCTCATTTCATTTTTTTCCTTCTCATCTTCTTTTTGTTTTTTTGTCATGATTCTTTATCTGGTAGGCTAAGCTGTTTTTCTGTTTCTTTGGTGGTTTCTGCTGACTGATCTTTTTGTGGTGAATTTTCCCCCTGTGGACTTGCTTGAATATTTGTTTGTCTTCTTTTCCCTGTTGTGTATTTTCTAATACTTTCTATTCACTGAGACACGGTGTTGCTGGTGTTGCTATTATTCACCGACTTTTTTTTTTTTTTTTTTGGATGTTCTTTTTGGAATGGCTGATGGACTTCCTGACACTTCAACTGTGAAGGGTATTCTGAGTTCTGTTATTTTTCCCAGCCCACGCCATGTGTTATTGTGTCTGCCATCTCAGCTGGTAATCATCAGGGATCTCTTGTGTTCAGCCTCTTCTAGTAACACATTGAATCCGTGTTTCAGAAGGTATCTGTTGATCTTTGTAACCTTTGGAAGTCCTAGGTTCCCTCTTTGCTTGGTGTGCCCATGGTGGGTATGATGTATTAGAAGTGTTGTAGGTCTCCCTGGAGCTGGGCCTTTGGCTGAGTTGGTGGCTGGCTTTGTTTACTCTCTAAGTACTGTGAGCCTTTCTGGCTAACAAGTCTTCAGGTCTCTGCTGTGTGGGCAGGATCTCCCCCTCCCCACAATAGTGCAGGGTAGGCTAGAGGGCTGAAATCCTCCCAGCTGGGCAGGCTGCCAGTCCTCCTTCTGAGCTTTCAGGGCTCTTTGTGTGTAGTCCAAACAGTCCCTCCCTGAGTGGTGTCTCCTCACTGCATGAGGTCCTTTCACAGAGCCCAGCTGTATCTCTTTAACTCCAGGGTTTTACTGCAGTTTTTGTGGGTAGATGCACTAAGAGGGTAGGCCCCTTAGCAAGTCTCCCTGTTTGAGGCACTTCCTAGGGCCTCTCTATGTTGAATGTACCCATGGAAGATTGTTAAAGTTGTTGCATTTTTCCTAGGAATGGGCCTGTGGTTGAGTTCTTTATAAATTATTATTATTTTTTTCCCCTCTTTAACTCAGGGGCTTTTTGAGTCTTGCTGACCACGTCTTAAAAATGGCACCAAGACCTGACCAAACCCTAATGTTGCCTAGTCTCAGATCTCTTTTATGGGGCAGGAGATGCAGGTAGGCATAGAGGGGCCCCAATTGCCAGTTCCTCTTCTCCATCTACCTGGCTCTAAGTAGAGCAGCCCCCCACTCCTGGCCCCCAGCAGCTTGGGATCCACTCACCTGTGTTGTTTCAGTTTATATACAGGGCTTTGTCGGGGCTGCTAGGGCAAAGAACAGCAACACATCTGCGGCATATCCTAGGGTCTGGGCACTCCTGGTTCGGAGCTGCAGTCTTTTCCCACAGTTGGTTTCCTTCTCCCTAGATGGTTTGTCTCAGTTTATCTCCAGGACTGTAGCAGGGCTGGGACAAAAAGCTGCTGCTGCTGTTCAAGGTAGCCACAGCTGCTGCCACCCTTGGTCTCCCTCTGCAGTGCTTCCTGCGTCGGGCACCAAGATTTTTAAAGGAGATGAATGAGCAGGAAGCCTCCCTCTGTGGTGCTCCCCCAATCAGAGTTGCAGGGATCTGCTAATTCTGCCTGTGGCACTTCTGGTTAGTAATTTCCTTATGGTATCTCCCCAATCGCTGATTCTCCCTCAGTTATCTTCCTTCTAGTGAGTCCAGGGTGTTCTCATTTGGGTTGAAACTCATAGCATGTAAGTCTATAGTCCTTTTTTATATATTCCCGTGTGAACTTGGATGTAGTCATCTCGGGGTCTTTACTCTACCACCATCTTGCCCATTCCCAAGCGGCAAATTAATAAGGACTTTATGAATATCCAAAATAAAACTCCCTGCTAAATCCAAGATGCAGCAGATTAAAGGCCACAACAACAGAAATCATTTTTATAAGAGAGTAAAGGAAGTTACTCAGGATTTGGATCTGAATGTTAGCAATATTATCAATTCTCAGCAAGGAGATGTAGCTGTTAGCACTGCTGTCAACAATGTTGTATGATCAAAATCTTGTGCCATAAATTATAAATGTGCATACTTGGCTCTCTACAGATTAAAAAACACAGCTAGTTCTTTTGGATGTAAAAGCAACCAATGCTCCTATCAAGAACAAAGTAGAGTTTTCATATGATAATGACAACACAATTCATAAAAAAATGCAATTTCTATTCTTCACACTTTCTAGATCTCCCACACAAGTATATAATTCATTCATGAAAATACTGTAAGTCGTTACAAGAGAAAATAAGTTGTAAATTCATCTGTTAGAGGAACAATAATTTAAACAAGTTCTGGAAATGTTCATTTGGCCAGAAGTAAAAATAAAAAGTAGCAAGAAAACCAACTAGTCATATAGGAAAAGCTCATAAAGGAAGCAGGTAGATTGGATAATAAAAACATTCCCTATGATGATAGAAATGAATTTCTTCAACACAAAAATTTAATATGCCTAAGATATAAAACAATTTACAGTGGATGTCAAAGTAGCCAAAATAGGGGGAAAATGTTTATTGCCAATTTATGTATTTCTGGCCCAATTATTATATTTTTTCCACTATGAATTTTCTTTTATGTGCTTTTGAAACCATGCAAGGAACATTTAGGGGTTCCATACTGTTGGGAGACAACAAAACAAAACATTTTCCCTTCTAAAATGGTCATGCAATCAATCTGAACAAAGGCAAATTAAACAGACCCTTAGTGTGCTCAGACATTTTCAGTCATTATTGGGGGAGAGGGAATACAGGAAGAAGAGAGATTTTAAGTAACAGATTCCCATCCCCTCATGGGCAAAGAACCACCCAAAAGTGTTTAGCCAAAAGTAGGGCAAATGTGCAAAAAAAAAAAAAAAATGCCACTCCGGATGGGGAATCACTAGAAATAGATTAGTATTGTCCCAGAAAACTGGGTCAAATGGAGAGATACAAACTTCAAAATTTACTATATAATACACTACTAGACGATGGCCCAAATCCTGAAGCTTCAAAGACCATGAATTAGCCACAGCATCCCCATGTGTCTCTCTCCTCTCCCTAAGTCTCCCTTGTCTTACCATGCCTACATCTGGAAGTGGGAGATGAGGGGTGGGATGTATGAATAAGTGGATGAATAGTTATCCAAGTAATTCCTTCCCTTTCCCATTTGCCCCTTATTGGGGGAAATGTGGTTAATGGAATGCTGGGAATTGCAGTCCAAGGAAACTGCATGTGGACCATGGTACCCTTTACTGGTTTGAAGGCAATGATTCTACACCTTCCTTGGGAAGCATTCTGTAACATTTTCACATTCACTATATACACTTACTTTTCAACAGATCATGGTATAAATTATGCTACTTTATTATTTTGTTCTAGGATGTATATAGGTGTGGTAGATTAAGCATTGCTTAAAATGTTCCACAGGTCATACAGAATGCTCACAAAGTTTAATGCACAAACAAAAATGTATCATTTAGATTACAGGCATATCTTAATACTAATTTGTTTAAATCAAACATTTGAAATAACACAAGTCATAGTAACATTAAGGACTATCCCCCCACAGATAATTTAGTGATTTGTTTTCTTCAGTCAAAATGCGGTAGATGAGTTGCGGTGATACACATTGGAGGAGGCATAGATCTAGTACCTTGTCTCAGATATAGTGATGACAACCAGCATAACCTGAGATTAACTCAATTAATCAAAAAATAAAATATTTTTTTTAAATCTCAAAGAATGATGTGGACCAACAGGACATGTCAACAGTAAAGACTCTTCCCAGCATACACTTGAGTGGTGCAGGGAAAAAAATATATAAATAATGGAGCTAATATAGCCAATTCAAAGTAAAATAAAAATTTCAATCCCTAATATTTTTTAATCCCGCATTTTAGTGATATGATACACTAATATTAAACATAATTGAACCATGGACTTATTTGGGTTTATGAGCACATCCATATTCAGTTAAATTCAGAGTTATATTTTATATGGTATTAAGACATAAAAATTGGATTTTAACATTGCTCTCTATCCTATGGGAAATTTAGCTGAGCTTTCTTCTCCCTTATTTCTTTTTTTGTGTATTCTCTTTATTCTGAATTTCATTTTCATCTGAATTTCATTTTCATCTGGAGCTTCTTTTAGTGCAAGATAACGCTTTATAGACATAGTTAGTGATATTTAATTAGCGATGTAAGAAAGTATTTGGTGCCTGAATGCTGAAAGGAAAGGTCATATATTTATAATAAGCTATCTTATTTGAAAATGGAATTTCCACTACTAAATAATTTGTAATACAGTTATATAATATTCTTATTGATGAAAGATTATCTGTGCTGCTTTGATGTTTTTTAAAAAAATATCTAACATACAAGGTTGGAGGGAGAAAATATTTTTGGTAGGTGTTTTCTAAATGAAAGAACAATTTTGGTATGTTTGAAATTTCACCAGCTTTCTTAATTCATACTGTGACTATTTCCACATATTTTTATTTGTAAAATAAGTTTTCAACATAACTTTCAAATGATTTGTAAATTCAAATTTCTACTGCAGTTAAGGAAAAGTCATGTTGCCACTTATTTTTAAAAACCCTTTTCCCTCTAAGTAGCTCTTTGTCAAGGAGCTAGATCCAGGTATGCTATCACACTTCCAATGTGATACAGTCTTTTCTAGAAATGTTACATGACAGATATAGAAGGGCTTTCAACTAACTGTAAATCGTGCAGTTCAGCAAATCTTTATTAGGTTCCCTCCGTGTGAAAGACATTGAAAGGTACTGGAGACACAGCTATGAATAAGTCACCACCCCTGGATTAAAGAACTTTGCGGTCCAACTTAAAAAGCTGAAGGGAAAAAGAAGAAGAAGAAGAAGAAAATGAAGGCACTTCTCAGTCCATTTCTGAAGAGTCTAAGTAGGGTTATTTATATTAATGCATATATGATTCTTTTCATAAGCCTGGAAATGACCCAAAAGTGACAGAATAACTCATGCAAAATAGGTTTTAAAACCTTAAACTAGAGTCTGGTATTAAGGATGCAAAGTGAGGACTCAGGGCTCCCCTTTTCCACATATTTACAAACACATTACACCTAAACAAAGACAACCCTTGAATGATGAGATGATTATTTCATGATCAAGAGAGATTGGCACGGTGAAAGGGATATGAAAAAAATTGTAATTAAATGAGTTTGGAGCAATATTAGGCAGTGTAGAGAGGAAAGGTAGCTGCTGTATGGTATTCTGCTGCTGCTGTTACCTCAAAAGCACAAGTTGACCTCAGGTAATTTAAATCCCGGGACTACCGAGGAGAAGGGAGTGTAAAGAATCAGTATGCAGGATAAAGAATGAACCCTTGTAAAATTGTAGGAGTAAGGGCAAAGTTGTTAATGATGAGGATATTAAAACAGAAATCAAAAATACTTTAATGAAAATGAGCAAACAAGCTATCAGAATAATGGGATGCAGCAAACCTGGTCCTCAGAGGCAAGGTAATTACATATACTCATGTATTAAGAACAAGAAAAATCCTAAATAAAATCTCACCAGAGAAAAAGGGGAAAAAATGTTAAGAAATATTGTGTAACCTCTTTGAAATATTTGAGTATTACCA
The DNA here is from genome assembly GCF_000260355.1 of Condylura cristata. Taxonomy (NCBI): domain Eukaryota; kingdom Metazoa; phylum Chordata; class Mammalia; order Eulipotyphla; family Talpidae; genus Condylura; species Condylura cristata. Next base: position 4,268,268 of record NW_004567126.1, on the reverse strand, counting down.
ATATTTTATTGGTTCATTGGGATTATAGGAGACCTTTAACAAGGATCATGGGATACATTTGTAATTTGATAAAAAGGGAAGACAAGTTAATATAAAAAAAGAGATCACAAGTAATCTCTTGAGGGAAGACTATTTCTTTTAACCCCTTCCTAAATTTTTAAGCCCATAATGACTTAGTTTTCCTTACAAAAATCAGCAGAAGATATTAATACTTGGTTTTAATGTTTTTTATTATGCACTCAAAATAACAGAATGTTATCATGTCTACCATTAGCAGTTAAAAGAGTGATTCTTCCCATCAAAGTCAGCAAGTTCAGTATATGTTTTAATTCTGTTTAATTCTTATCTTGGTATTGTTAATCATCTATAAAAACAAAAAAATATATAGATTTAATACTAAGTCACTAATGCTATTTTCTTTTTCTTTTTCGCTATTTTTCTATTAGAATTTATCATGATTTAGTTCTAGCAAATCTAATCTGTACCTGCTTCTTATGGCTCTATTTTCATTAATTTTGTTATTTTTCCCCATAGTTAAACTTACACCATGTCATTTTCACTTAACAACAAAGGTTATAGTCTATAATACAAAGTATGCTATAATATAACTTAAGATACTACAGTGAGCAAAGCTTTGAACTAACTTATAATTATCCTTCATAGATTTTATATAGTTGGGGGGAAAATGATTACTTCAAAATTTAGCAAATTCAATTATACTTATAAAGAGTCTAAGTTGAAGCCTCCCTTGTGGTCTAGGGGCAAAGACTCAGCAGGCCTGAGATCAATCACTTGTCAGGGAGCTACTTCCCATTAGGCACAGCAGCCCTCTCCTGTCTCATCTACTACTTTCCTCAGCAGTGTATTTCAGTCAGTCCCCCTGCTCTGTTTCCGCTGTGTCTTTGGTGAATTTTAACCCCACCCCCACACACACACCACTGACCTATACACCAGTTTTTCATACACAAACAATGGTATTTTTGATTTTCAGGGTCACAGCATATCACTTTTCATTGAAGTTTGCTAATCTTTAGGTCAACCCAGAATATAAAAGCATAACACTGAGAAATAAGTCCTCAAAACTATTTTCCCAAACCCAACTATAATGAATCTTCCTTAAGCACTGCATTCAGCTCAATGTCTTTGTCTTTCAGGATTGTCAAGTTCCCCCTCACATGCTATATCTTTCTCCATTAGTCTCTACTCTGCTATTTCACTTTTCTGTAAATTTTATTATTTCTAAATTTTCCCCCATCGCATTAGCTTATAAATTCTTTGAAGACAGTGCTCTCAAGACATCATTTTGTCATAGTGTATATTCTGAAGATCTCACAAGTATAGATTAATAGTATGTTAAGATGAGATTTACCACCTTTTAAAAACGCTCTATGAGGATATTCTCCCCCCCCCCCAATATCTGCTCATTGTTCATTTTATTGTATTGATTTTAGGACTTTTAAAAGCATCCCTTACAGCCCATATCTTTATGGGAGGAGATTTATATTTTACACTGCATGTTATAGTTAGTTTATTCCTTTGATCACCATTCATTTGTCAGTATTCATAACTTCCTTGGTGCAAATCTGCATATTAATGATTTTATTTACATCTGAAGATTTCTAGAGATTTTAAAAATGGATTCTTCTTCATTTTACCAAGGTTTTGCTTTGTCTCTTTCTGTGTTTCTATGCATTTTATTTCTTACTCTCCAGATTGTTCAGTTGTTCCTTTTCTTCATGAAGGTGGATGTGTTTCTTACTTGGTCTACGAATATTTCTAAGCTGTTCTATTTCCCTGTTGTTTCTTCACAATGACAGTGTCCGTGAGACAGTTTCCAATCTGCTATCATCTGTGAATATCATTAGCCTGGTGTTATTTACACCCTCATTTAGCTCACTAATGAAGATGCTGCATAGATTGTAACATACATCAACTCTCTAGAGATAAGCCAGGGAAAGTTGTTATTTTTCATCATCTTTCTTTTTTGGTCCTTTCATTTTTGGACTATATTTTACAGCCTATGTCTAAATTTGAGAAACACATGCACTTTAGGTAGACAATTCTATTCATCCATTATATATCTGGTTGATTTAATTTCATAAACAAATGATGCAATCAGTAGGAATTTATTTTTTTCTTCATGACCCTAGTGATTTTTATTTTTCTGAGATGTTCTTAGCCCATTACCATTCCATTCTGGAAGTAGCTTGCTTATTGTGTTGAGTTGTTTTTGTTGCACAACACATGAATTTCAAGAGCTTGGCAAACACAGAAGCTAAACACTTCTTTGTTTATGTTCCTGCCCATAGGTATGACTGTCCTCGCAAGCTCTTATATTTTTAACCTACATGACTTCACAGTTTTATTCTTTTTACTCCATCTGACCCTTTCCTCTTGCAATGGCCAAATTCCTTTTTACTTAGCTCTTCTCATGTTGCTTTCCTTTTTCCCTCAATTATTGTTTCCCTTGTATTACAGTTTTCCAGTATTGCAATTCATAACTCTGTTACTATACTTGGCACATAGAATACCTCTTTTTATTTACATAGCTGTCATTACTCTAGGCTAGAGGGCAGAAATCTGATCATATCTATCTTTATTCCTCAATATTTAGCATAAAGTAAGCACTCAGTAAATGTTTGCTCATTGAATGAGTGAACTAATGGCTTACTTATTATTGATACCTTATTAGGGTATCAGTAGTGGCCTTAAATTAGACAAATCAACTCTTTAACCAGTTTACATTAGAATGGTATTTCTCCAATTTAATCCTACTTACTAAGATTTTATTAGAAAGTGACAAGTTGTCTTTTCGTAGTTATAGTGCTTTTAATTGTTTATAAAGTGGGAAAAAAGCAGGTAAAGTACAAATAATATGTAAGTGATGACTTATTTTTCATAACAATAATGAAAAATAATGGGGAATCTGTTATTATTTTAGCCATAGATCACCACTTAGATAACAGTACCTTTTTCTAAGACTGAAAAATATATTCAGAAAATGAGCCTCATAGCATATTTAAAAAAATTATGATGTATTATTATTTCTATGAAATGTTAGATAGATATCCACTACAGTATAGATTCATACTCTTTGTATCACTGAGTTTTATATTGAGTTGATGACTTTTGAATAGTTTACATTGTAAGTTGTCAATGTAGATTGAAACATTAATTTTCAAGTATTAATGGGTAATATTTGTTAATATGTACTAAGGAGTTGAGAAATTATTATTATTAAAGATTTATTTATTTATGCATACAGAACTGGGAATACAGATCAGAAGTGCAGGGGTAGTGAAAGGATTCACCAGAAACAGAGTGGGGAGCATAACAGGCCGACTGACGAAGTACACTGCTGAAGGGAGCAGCGGGTGGGGACCCAATTCTTGCTGAAGAGGTCTGCCACACCATGTGGGTTACCTCTGGGGTGGGTGGGATCGAACCCATGCTGCAGTGGCTTTAGCTTCTTAGTGCTGCGTTTTAACCCACTATGCCACCAGGGAGGGCCCTGAGAAATTATTTTAACACAAAGGTGAAATAATGACTTTTATTATTAACCAAAATAAATGGGGTTTCTCTAATGTACATTTTTGTATTTTGCTTATTGTAACTTACAGGTAGACATTATATTAATAACATGTGCAGTCTTACCCTTGCATTAGAGATTTAGAAAACCTTAGCTTGAATCCTGAATTTTTTTTAAAGATTTATTTATTTATGCATACAGAACTAGGGTACAGACCTGAGGTGCAGGGGCAGTGAGAGGATTCACCAGAGACAGAGTGGGGAGTAGAACAGGCAGATCGATGAAATACACTGCTGAGGGGAGCAGAGGGCGGGTCAGGAGAGGCCTGCTGTGCCATATGGATCACCTCCGGGGCAGGTGGGAATCGAACTCATGCTGAAGTGGCCTCTTAGTGCTGTGCTTTAACCCGCTGCGCCACCACGGAGTGCCCCGAATCTTCAATTTAAGAATCATAGGAAATCTGAATATTTATCTCTCATGCCAGCTTTACTGAAGAATTGAAGAACTATGAATTGATAATTCAAAAATACTGGATGGTTTGAAAATGGGCTCCAATACATTCCTTAAATTACATCCTGAAATTATACTCTCACCACCACTAAGATATCTGTAATTAGAAATCTAAGTTAAAATATGTGTCGTAAAATATATAATGATTAACTGAGTTTGTATCTGAAATAGGATTGCTTATGGTAACATTTCTGAAGTGAGATTTATGTTAACTTTATTTCCTTTCTGGAGGGACCCCATGTGTTATTCCTTGGCATTATTTACTATGGGTGTTTATTATGTTATAGGTAGTTCTTGAAAAATGTTTGCAAATAAACAATCCACATTCTCTACCTTCTGAAGTATTTGAAAAACATACACAAAATAATTTTAAAATATAGATTTTAGAATGCCTTTCTGATGGCACAACAGGTTAAAATGTGGCACTGTGAAGCTAGCTGCAGCCACTTCAGCAGGAATTGGATCCCAAGCCAGGGAGGTGACCCACATGGCACCAGAAGTGGTCTGACCCATCTGCTCCACTCTTCAGCAGTGTTCTTCATCAGTCTGCCTGTTCTGCTCCCCACTCTGTCTCTCACCATCCCTGTACCTCTGGCCTGTATGCCTGTGTGCCTAAATAAAGATTTAAAAATATATATACATTTTAGAATAGCTCTGTCATACTTTTCATGCCCTCTCTATGAAGACATCTATCTCACATTTTAACTTTTTTAATACAAATAATTGTATCTCTATCTTTGTGTATAAAAATGGTGTATATATACACTACATGAAGTTATTTTTTTT
>NW_004567126.1:4246207-4256798 GCF_000260355.1 Condylura cristata | reverse complement strand
ACCTTCTAGTGAGTACAGGGTGTTTTCGTTTGGGTTAAAACTTGTAGTAAGTGAGTCTATAGTCCGTTTTCAGTCCTCAATTCCTATGCCGGCTTGGACGCGGTGATCTCGGCGTCTTTACTCTGCTGCCATCTTCCGGAAGTCCTCTACTACATGAAGTTTTAATGCAAGTTTGTCTGTTTGTTGATGGTAGTTCATTTGTAATAGCTATGATAATGCTCACCATCACATATAACATGAGAAGAGACAACTATGAATCAGGAGCTAGTTTTAGAGTTCATCAAACTGAAATCCTGTAGGAATGAGTGAAAAGTAATATGAACAATGATAATTACGGAACAATGGCTGGCAGTTGAATTTTATATAAAGACAAGTACAAAAGCGAAATTCTGATGGACTTTGTGGACAAATGAGCATAGTGCTGATATCTTTATGTAGGTCATGCAGAACTTGACTGAGATCTTCATTAAAGCACTGTGACTGCTCTAAACATGTTTAAACATGGACTGCTCTCTCTTCACTTTGTTCTTTGTTCTAGGTATAAAGTGAAATAGCTTTAATTTAGAGAAGGAGTATTAGCAGAATAGCAGAATTTTCAGATATATGGAATTTAATTTGGGAAAAGGCATTAGATAGGACACATCAATGGTTCCCAGATTATTTGTAGGGGGCATTTCTTGAGTAATTTTAGTGTGATTTATATGTATTATATATATTGCTTCATAAGAGTTTTCATTTTATTCGTGTTACTTTATTCTTTGTGGTTATTGAGGCAGCATGTAAGATCACAGTGGGTCAAGAATTTTATTAATGGCTTGATTTTTGCTCAACAACTGTACTGTACAAGAAAAGTAAGCAGAAGAGAAAATCACTTTAAGTATGTTCATAATTAAAGTAAGCAGAAGAGAAAATCACTTTAAGTACGTTCATAATTAAAGTAAGCAGAAGAGAAAATCACTTTAAGTACGTTCATAATTAAAGGAATACTTCAGGAAACTGACTTTGCAGTTGTATCTGACTGGATTTTGTATCTGACTCTGAACTAGTATGTTTTCCATGTAACTGTCCTTTCATAAGCCACAACTTTTCTCTCATAGCTCTCTGAGATTGCCTCTATTTCCTGTTGAATAAATTATGCTGTAACACCATTGACAACTGATTTTTGACATCTTGATAGGTACTAGTGCAAGCTAAGTGATATTTCACATAATATTAACAAATCCATGAAATAAACCAACCAGTGTGCTAGACTTTATTATCTACAGCTAAATTTTTACATTTAAAAAATAATTTTGAAAAGTAAAGGATTGTATAAGGCTTATGGCTAGGAAATTTTCAAATGGGATTAAATGCCATACCTGTTTTACATGTACTAGTTGATGTCTATTACATTGAGAATTTTAATAAGTTCAAGAGGCTTAAATTCTCATACAGGATATTCAATAAAATCCACTGTATCTGTAATATAAAAAAATAAAACAAACAAAAACCAAACTTGCAGGAATTTAATGAGGCGCTCCTTCTTCCAATTCAGTGCTGTAAACTTGCTATGTACACAGAAAATATTACATAAATCTTTAATAAAGTACTTCAGGCTTAGATATATTTGCAGTTTGTATTTAAAGTAATGAAATTTAGCAATTTATATTGTTCCAGTGATTCCTACTATTGCCTGTCCTTTTGAATCATATGGATATGATTCTATAGAAATAAGATTTTTAGAAATAAGTGACACCATCCTTATAATCTAATATTCAAATAAGTCACTTTTCTGTATCCATCTGAAATTATACACGATAATTGTTTCATAATTCATAATTATATTTCACAGGGGATATGTTGAAACTAGTCTTAACTAATTGCTTTTAACTTATGCCTATGTAGTTGACTTGACTTTGTGGGAAGGAACAGTTAGTTGGTAACTCCATAGCTATCTGTTGAAGGTATAGAAATCATATCTACCCTTTGGGTATTTTCATCTAGCTTTTCAGGCAAAATGTCTCCTAAGTTATACCATTTCACAATGATGACATAAAGGAAGATAATGCTTTTTAAAATAATATTTGTGGAAACTTCCTGGTGGCACAACAGGTTGAAGCACAACACTATGAAACTATCTATAGCTGCTTCAGTGCTGGTTCAATCCCCAGCCAGGGAGCTGACCCTCATGGCACAGCAGACCTCTCCTGTCTCACCTGCTGCTTCCCTCAGCAGTGTACATTGTGGATCTGCCTGTTCTGTTCCCCACTTTGTCTCTGGTGAATCCACTCATCACCCTTGCACCTCTGGCCTGTACATACATGCATATATACATTTATACATACATACATCTTAAAAAAATACTTTTAAAGATGTGTGAGTAGAGTTAAAAATACTCAAACTATGCCTTATGACAGGAGCTTATAGGAAGGAAATAAGTGAGAAGGAGAGAGACAAATTAGGTGATCACACTTATGTATAGAATGTAAAGAAACCAAGAAGAGTAGACAAAACAAATTACAACAAAGTTGTGAAATCCAGTGATAGAAATGAAGGGATGATGTGGTATGGGGAAGGTTGCAATGGAGGATTATTGGCATTTGATGTAGTATAACACACCTAAATATTACTTAATATTTTTAGTAAATCAGAAGTGTTCTTAAGACAAAACAAGAATAAAATATATTGGGCCAAAATAGAGCTACCTCTGTTCAGACCAGGTATGACTTTTATTTAGGCAACTTTAGAGCAATTTGGTCAACTTTCTGTACTTTGCTTTCTTCATCTATGAAATGTGGATAGGATTGTAACTACAGCTATTTCCTATTTAGCAGTTTGCCTGCATTATGTACATCTTCAACAAACTATATAAGTCAGCTACTGGTTATTCACAGCAGATGAAAATATAAAGGCACAGTGAACTAGTGTTTGGCAGCAGAACCCCTGAACAATGGTGGTTGCTATCATGCCAGAGAACTTCACCAGGAGCAGGCTGAAACCATGTGCTTAACACAAGGTCCCTTTAGAGGATACAGTGAGATAGAACAGTGATTTCCAAAAAAATACTAAGGTCTGGCTTCAATACATGGGCATACTTGACATTCATAGGGATGGAGTGTAAGTAGGCATTAGGGGTTTTTCAAATCTCCTGGGAAAATAATGAATTACAGCATGTAGCAATCAGTAGTTAGATTTCAGCAAAGAGTGTGACACTAATGGATACAAGTTAACACTATCTGTATTTATATTTTTACTATTGTTGTTATTATTAGGCATTAATTGAAAAGCAAAATAGAGTACAGGGATTCCCTGGTGGCCTAGGGGTTAAGTCTTGCCAATGTCATTCACTATGGCCTGAGTTTGATCCCCGGCCAGGAAGGTAACATACATGGCACAGCAGACCTCTTCAGCCTCACCCACTGCTCCCCTCAGCAATGTATTCCATTATATCTGACTATTCTGCTCCCTTCTCTGTCTCACCTCCTGCACCTCCAGCCTACATCCCTGTTCTTCTACAGATAAATAAATAAATATTTAAAAAAACAACAGAGGAATCATAAAAAAAGAGTAAAGCAAAGACGAAACAAGTGAAACAATAATTTGATATGTGTACACAATATTTTATTGTTACATAGCAGTTTTTAAAATCTTTCACAAAAGATAAGAGTGGAAGTTTAAAAACATAAAAAATAAAATAGTGAATCACACAAAATATACATGGTCAGTAGTCTTACTGCATTTTGTTGTTCTTTTTTCAGTCAGAGGCAATTCTCTGGTGTTTTCATTTAGGTGGCAACACAGGAGCTCTCAGAAATACAACCTTCCTACTTATGGTTCATATTATCATGAGTCTTTGAAGTTTCCTACAGTGAGTACTGACTCGTTGTGGCTTCACGAAGGAAAATCAGTATTAAAGGAATATAAGCAATGCTCTGCAGTTCCCTAATCTTTCTGTAATATTTCCAAACTATTCTACCTGTAGGCAGAGATATAGATTTCCTGAATTTTCCAGTAATATGTGAGCCTCGTGGTTCTGTTGTTAATTCTATATGGTGGTAAAAAACTAATAACTCATCATGGAAGTGCAGCTTAAAAAATCCCCAGGCATAAATCCAAATTAAAGAGGGCCTGGCCTCCCTTTGTTTCTGGTTTTCTGTCCTTTAGCTGTGCCTTGCTTTAGGCAAAAGCTTTGTGGTTGCTAATTTTAGATTGACATTAGTTGAGTTTCCTAAGGTCACCTAGCTTTGGTGATTGGAGGAAATTCATTTGTGCTTAAGTGTGTCAGGCAAAACAGAGATATTATTTATACAATAATCTCTGGTCTTTACATGGGATGTGTATGTGTGAATTTGTGAATATTTACATAGAACCTATTAACTTTAACCTTACATTTGATATTTGAAAACCAGGTACATGAATTAAACTATTGACCTTTTTTTTTGGTTGGAGATCTGTTTATTTTTAATTTATTTTGTTTTATGTATATTTGGCATCATTTTTTCTTTTTGTACAATGTATGCTTTTTCTTCTCAGGTATAGTTCCCACAAAATTCCCACCACCAGCTCACCCATGACCATCAGCATAGTCCCTTCCCTCCCCTATTTGGGTTCCTCTCCCTGCTGCTCCCCTGCATGCAGAGTGTCTCTAATTAATAGTTGCCTGTTAATCTTGTGTTTTAATATAATTATTTTTTGGTGGGGTTCCTCTACATTCCTCCTTTAAGAGAAATCACCCATTATTATTTTTCTTTTTTTTTTTATTTATTCATACAGAACTGGGGTACAGGCCAGAGATGAGGAGGGTGAGAGGATTCACCAGAGACAGAGTGGGGAGCAGAATAGGCAGATCAACGAAGTACACTGCTGAGGGGAGCAGCGGGCGGGTCAGGAGAGGTCTGCCACGCCATGTGGTCACCTCCGGGGCAGGCGGGGATCGAACTCATGAGGAAGTGGCTTTAGTTTCTCAGTGCAGTGCTTTAACCCGCTGCGCCACCAGGGAGGGCCCTATTTTTCTTTTTTGACTGAGGATAAAGTGGAACTATTATTATTTTTTGCCTTATTTCCTTTCTCCGTGAGTCTCTCTGACAGCTGTGGTGTATGTCTAGTCCATATCTAAAGCTACTTAATTTGAATTTTCCAGATGTCTTCATATTGTTGGAATATTACAACCTAAATATACCTTTATTGTCTTAATTACAGTGTTTGATATTTATGCCTTCATAGAGAAATATTATGTTTGCATAATGATTATATAGAACAAATGTTCAATTTTGTCATGAAGAGTACATGACCTAAAAACTAGTGTTTCTTGAGTTTGGTTGCGTAAAGGGATTCAAACAAATCAGAATTTTCAGAGTATGAATGTAGTCAACTTGTTGTTTTGTTTAAAGATTGATTTATTTATGCATACAAGAACTGGGGTATAGGCCAGAGGTGCCAGGGGTGAGAGGATTCACCAGAAGTAGAGTGGAGGACAGAACAGGAAGATAAACTGAAATATACTGGTGAGATTAGGGGGCAAGACAGGAGAGGTCTGCTGTGCGATGTGGGTCAGCTTCCTGGGGATTGAACTGGTGCTGGAGTGACTGCTGATAGCTTCAGAGTGATGTATTTTAACTCCTTGTACCACTGGAAAGACCCTTGATGGAATCAATTTGAACCTAACTATTTTGGCCTAGAAAAGTCAGCTCAATGATTTCCAGTTATTTAGGTATTTCATAGTAAGAGAGTCCTTGTTTGTTTAAGAACATCATAATAAATGTGTATGTTTTATTACTGGGATTTTTTTTTTCATATCTGGTTCTATACATATAGAGAGTTAGCTATGCAACACAAGAAAATTTAATTTCCCATGCATAAAATAATACATCAGAAGAGAGTTTAAAGATATTTTTTACTTGTGTTTATATACATGTGTAGAAAATAACTTCCCCTTTGGATTCATTGCTGAGATTTCAACAGCCAATAAGTGCCAAAAGGAAGAGGGAGTAATTTCCTAGTAGGATTTCAGTTGTAAATTAGCCTATAAAATTGAGACTTATAAATAAGCCTAATTTTTGGTGTTTCCACCAGGATGAAATTGATAAAAATCGTTATTAGAATTTCTGGTCACCAAGGGAAATTTTGTGATTTGCGAGATGCAAAATGAAAGAATGAATACTAAATTAGTGGAGTATCATCCTTTCTCCATGTGAGAGTTACTATAGAGTCTGTTTAACTGTTGAGCCTTCTTTTTAATTTGAAATCTGTATTTGTATTAAAATGTTTTGTCATTCTATCAAAGAAAATTTTGAAAAAACTCTACAAGACCCTAATAATCACAATAATTATGAATGACTGCTGTAGTCTTTATCTTAATGCTGATTTGCTAGTTGACCTACAGAGCATTAAGAATTCAAGGAGAACCTTGTTCTGAGCATCTTGAACACTTGTTTTCATTCTGCTGCCTGGCTCAAAGAAAGCAATCTTGAGGGCTGTCAGCATTGGTCATCCATCCCTCTATGTATGCTGTGTACTGAACTTCACACCATGGTGGTCACTGACATGTTTTCCAATCCCTACAAGATCTCTTTCTATTCCAAAATTCTTTTCTATTCCCAGGTTATTCTAGTATCATTTTGTATAAAAGAATGTGTTGATACGACATGTTATAGGAAACACCAACTAAGAAGAAGCTTTCATTTAACTCTATATAGGAAGGGGATGCTAGAAGTAAGAGGGAAATGCTGGGTCAGGCACCTGAACATCTTGTTTTAGAGATAACATGAATAACAGAAACTTTTGGAGGAATTCAAATAGACTTGGGATGGTCAGGAAAGAAAATTCGTTTTCACCAAAACAAACAAGCAAAAATAAAAATTCCAGGATTTAGATGTGTTTTATAGGAGAGCTAATTTTGCCTACAAGGGGCATAATCTGACAGTGACTTTGACCTTCTACTATTTTAGCACACTTGTTGAACATTGGAAATATTGACTGAACAACAAAGAAGCAGAGAGACCAGATATATAAAGGGCTCATTTCTGCAGCACTGCATAAGCATCTACATAAAAGTGGTTCAGTCTTGAACTGAGACATCAAATAGACTGGTGAAACCCCCTGGTTCATTAGGACCATTCAGCTATGACCAGGCTACCCACTCTCTGTACCTACACAGTACGGATTCCACACACTCCATCCTTACAACTACTTCCATAAAATATTTAGAGCTCTCATTCCTCTTTTTATTTTTATGTTGGTCATAGCGAAAATGGTTGTGAGTATACACTACCACAGTGTCATTTATAGTGTCAGCTTGGATTCTTCACTGTTGTCAAAGGACTTTCAATACTTCTTGACAATCCTACTTTTTCTTTAGTGAGTTTATTTTTTCTACTTTGGGAGATACCTATATCTACTGCGCTTTTGTCCAATCATCACCTCTCTCTCTCTCTCAGTTCACTGAAAGAACTGAGAGAAGTCACTTGTGACTTCACTTCATCTATTTAATAGAAAGCAATGGAAAGGAAACTCTCTGTCACCCTACATCACCATGGCAGTTGTCATTTCTAGGATGAAAGAAGCAGTCCTGCCCAATCAAAGTTTTCAACTCTTGCACTCATCACCCTTTGTTGTTTCCTGAATTGTTTTCTGTGTGCTTTCTCCTGCATTTCAGCAACTTTTAATCTATTCAATATTTTATGATAATATATAGAAATACTCAAAAATCATCTGCTGTTTAAAAGTTCCTTTTAACCCCATTTATCTGCTACTGGTCAATTTTTGTGTCTCTCTGTAAAGCTAAACATGTACTTTGTCCCCATTGTTGCCTTTCCACACTTCTAGGTCTCACTGCTCCATAGAAACTTCTTTTTCAAAGTTGTCAGTGACTCCAGGTGATGCTTTATTTACTGGTCACATCCCTGAAGGTCTTTACTAGATTGTCAATAGAATTCAAAACAATTGAATATTTCCTGTTCCTTGAAATATATATATTTTTTTATTTTGCTACTGTGAAACCATGCTATAGTCTGACGATCCATTCTCCCTTTACCATTTTAGAATACTTTGTTTTGTATAGCAGAAATTAACCTCACCCAAAGCAAGATCTGGCCTTTTCCCTACACTACTGAGGGATGGCATGGAACGCCCTAGAACTCTGCCTGATTGTTTACCAGGGGCCTTTTGCCTCTGGGCAGTGTAGCGATGTAATTTATGATGTGGACTTTGAGGTCTGCAGTATCCACTCTGCCTCTGAAAGGCTAGCAACTAAAGGTTACCCAGCTAGACAGTCGACCACGGAGCTCCAATAAAAATTTGGGACTCTGAGATATACCTAGTGGGTGATAACTTGTTCATTTATTCCAGGAAAGAACAACATTCAATGAATTCAATTAATCATTCTAGGGAATCATCATATCTGAACTTGGTTTTAGAACTGGTGTTAAATGTGAAGGAGCTCTTGTGAATTGTGTTCCTTCAAATTCCATGGACTCTTTTTTCATCCCTTGTCAATATTGGGATATTCTAGAGTTTGGTCCTAATTCCTTTTCTTTTTTTCTAGCTATATACTATCCATGGATGACTGACACCTCTAGCCCTAGATTCTCCCAGACTTTCAGGGTATATAATCAGTTTCATAAGTCATAAAGATACTTGCTTAAATTCACATGTTGCACAGCAAACTTTTCATTACCTCTCTTAACTTTGTTTCTCTGATCAACATGATAATCAGCTAATTGCATCTGCTTACTGAAATTAAAATCTAGGTATTATTCATGATTTATCCTTTCCGCTATCTCAATATATAGAATCCATCAGTAAGCCTTCTCAGTGCTGATACTCAGTTCATATCCAGTGTGTGTATATGCTGATAAAACACTGTAGTGCCTCTGGATTAATTGATAAAAATCAGGTGTGGGCTAGTGACGCAATGGATAGTGTGTCTGACTATGGATCAGAAGATTCTAATTGATAAAAATCTCTCTGAGCAAGACAGCTATTGCCTTTGTTCTACCATCTCTCTCAGGCTCCATGGGCCCATGTCTAATTGTGTCCCCTACTTCCCACAGTTAGTAATGAAAGGGTTAGTGACTGTTGGGACCTGACCTTGTTTTGTATCTGTAAAGGGCCTTTGTTCTCAAGGACACTTCAAAATGCTTCCTTCTATGCAGTTCCCATGGTGTTTTTTTTTTTTTTTTTTTTGGGTCTGTTCAGGATGACTCCGGCATCCACCCTCTATTAGACTTTCCACCAATTGTTTCTTCCCTGGGAAACCCCTCATTTTTAACATGCCCTTGGTTAAAGTGACCTTGACCTTTCATGCAGGAGTCAGAGTTATTCTTGGTGATACCTTAGCATGCAGATACCAGCTGTTGAGTGGACACATTCGGACACTGACCAGTGGTACCTTAACATGCAGATACCAGCTGTTGAGTGGACAGATTCGGACACTGACCACACACTGGCCTTGATTACTTGTATGACCTATTATCTGAAAGAATTCTTGGAATATTTTTTCTATAATGCTTTTGAGAGAAACCTAGGAGTAGATAGGTTGACCCTAACTAGGTTTAACAAGGGTAACAGTGACAGTCTTCAAGTATAATGTTGCTCCATGAAGCTAGGAGACTGGGGGAGTAGATGGAGATGCAAGTCTGTTTGAAGCTAGGGTGTTTCTGCATCAAAAATGTCTCTATTCACCATTTCCACTGATTCTTTTTTAGAGATAAAGCTCACATGCTGAAAAAATGACACTTTTAAAATGTATGGCTCAAATATTATTATCTGAATCCACCCCAACCATCTAATTCAAGAACATTTTTTATCTTTTCCAAAAGAAACTCTATAAACCATTCTCCCCAGCCTCTGGCAACTACTAATCTGATTAGGTTGTTGGAAGATCTATGGAGCTTTTGCCGTCCCCAGGGAGAAACTTGGAATTGGGATGTTTCATCTGTCTGCTGTTCACTGAGCTGGAGAGGATGGCTGTGGGACACATTGTATGCCGAGTCAGGCCACCATCTGCTCCCAGTCGCCCACGATGACTAGACTATGCTGGGGACTGTCAGTGCCCCAAGATAGCTAGACGACAGCCAGCCTTGCAGATTGCCCCTGAAATGTCAAGACATTGCCTAAGGCATCTACTTCTTTTCTGCCCCTGGGAGAAAGTGGGAGCTGGGGAGAGTCCTCTTTTTAATATGGCACTGTGTCAGGAATAGGGATTGTGGTGACAAAGTGTCATTTCCCTGTGGCCTGCAGTGTGTGCAGCTTTTTGCTTACATAGGATATAAGAACCACTCAACTAATTTCTGAATTCCACCCAAAGGGTTTTGGAGTTCATTGAAAGGCAAGGGCTCAGGGCTTCCCATCTTGCTGAGATCCAGCATAATCATCCCTCAGATCACAGCTCAGAGTACACCTCTCTGAAGCCAACAGGAAATTATGAACAGATATAGAAATTCCACCTGATATATTTTTTTAAAGATTTATTTATTTATTCATATAGAACTGGGGAACTGGCCAGAGATGCAGAGGGTGAGAGGATTCACCAGAGACAGAGTGGGGAGCAGAACAGGCAGATGGACAAAGTACACTGCTGAGGGGAGCAGCGGGCAGGTCAGGAGAGGTCTGC
>NW_004567126.1:4238214-4244753 GCF_000260355.1 Condylura cristata | reverse complement strand
TTCTTTCTCTTTCTGGCTTATCTCACTAAGCATGATCTTTTCCAGCTCCATCCAAGTTGCTGCAAAAGACATGTGTTTCTCTTTTTTGGTTGCTGAGAGGATATAACTTCTTTTAATTGGAAAAATAGTGCTTCTTTTTCCACTGCATGCACATAATAAAATAAAGCTATAAATGAGAAAATGAACAACTGTTTCTTTTGTCACTCAACTATGCAAGATTAGGCAAATGACCGATTTCATATTTGTAAGAATTCTGTTAGGAAAAAGTTGTTCTCAATCTCTGTAACTCAAGGAGTTGTTACCTTGTACAATCTGAGGAAAACTCTAGAACACCATCTAAAAGAAATATATACTCATTCACTGGTGTGTATATTCATAAATAAACTCATCTGTAATTTTATAGTTTTGCATATACCCTTAAGCTAATTTTATAGACAACCTCGATTTCCTTTGATCATATGTTAAGGAAACTATTCTGACCTCTGTGTTTTGCTTTTGTGTGCAATATATATGTTGTTTCAGCCTGATTACAACTATCACCTGTACTTTTCAAAATCCCCTTCACTGTGTGCTTTGTGAACTACAATGAAGTGAGTTAAAAGAAAAAAACAGTCTGTAGGTTCTCCCTGGTGTTGCAAGGGATTGTGTCTGCACTTTCAAGCTGTCATCAGCCACTGCAACATGAGTCCGATCCCCATCCTGGGAGCTAGCTAACCCAAATGCCACAGCAGGCTTCTGCTGTGCCTGTTGCTCCTCTCAGCAATGTATTTTAGTAGGTTTGCCTGTTCTGCTCCCTACTCTGTCTCTAGTGAATCCTCTCACCCCCGCACCTCTGGCTTACACCCCAGTTCTTGTAAGTATAAATAAAAATAAATCTTTAAAAAAAAAAGCCTTTAATTTCAGAAGGTCTTTGTGATTAGATACGATGATGGACAGATACAGAGGGACATCCCAGTTCCCATCCCAGCTTAGTGTCACTCTTCTTCACTCTGCTTCCAGCTTGTCTTCCCTGTTACTGGGCATCTTAACCAACAGTGGCCTCAGACAAACAATCCCAGACCCCGGACACTCAGATGTCATGCTTACACAGAGTGCACGTCCCTGGCTTCTTGCCATGTCTTCCCCATTCCTAGGCTTACTTTGATAGTTCAACATGATGTGGCTTTGCATATGTTTACCTGCAAACTCCAATTTAACCTCCAACATTATTGCTTCCAGGAGATGGGTTGGTGATTTTGTTTTTATTTTTTTGTTTGTTTTTTATGCATAATGCTAACTTTATTTGTAAGTAGGAAAGGGAAGTAAAATCTACTTGCACAGACACAAACGGGAGAGCTGCCCCTGAAAGAGACAGGTTTGTTAAAAAAGCGGCATGCGTGGGAACAGACTGGTAGTTTGGGAAGAGCAGTGTCTGCTGCTTTGCACAGGGAGAAGGTTAGTGAAGAGAAACCCCAGCACAGTCACAGGCATAAAGGGTAGCTGCCCTTGCAGTCTATTGTTTCCTGTTATAAACCATTCACTACCACAGACTCACTGTTTCTGTGGCTGTAGGTAAATCCTGGCTGATGCATTCCCCAAATTTCTGCTATTTCATGATTATGTTGCCACGGAATTTCCTCATTTACATCTAATGAATATGTGGTGAAGCCTTGATATGATTCAAGAAGTTGCTTATGGTTTTCTTAGATAAAGTGAAATTACAAACCTGAGGCAGAATGGAAAAAAAAAAGAAAACTAAGTTTTCTGTCTTTTTCCCATATAGTAAAAATGTATGGCAGTCTTTCACTGAGAACAATGCTTTATAAAATAATATCATTGTCTTCTTTTCCTGATAGACTTATATGACTATAAGGCTATTTCAAATATCGCCATATTTAATTTTTGAAATGTTGATTTTAAGTAACAAGGATGGGCATTAAGTAGTAATGGGCTTAATCATACCGATTTTAGTAACATGTGCATTTTAGTCACTTTGTGTATATCATCCTATGCAATAATGAAAACAGAGTCAAATTTAGCTCAGCATTGAGCAGCAATAATGCAGTGAACGTGACTGTCTATGTAAAGATTGCCTTTAAAAATTGAAATCAGAATAATGTGTCAGTTAACAGTTTGTTAATATAAGTCTGTTCCTTAAAATAAGTAGATTTTTTTCTAAATAGGTCATTTTATTACATTAATAAAGACTACCACTATATTTTACTAAGATCAGACCCAATTTCACTTTTTGTTTCATTTATTAATCAACTTGAAAGTGTTTAAAGTGTTTCCTTTTATCAATTTGCTTCTAAGTGCTGTTCCCTTCACCCTCTTGCTATGTGTTGACTTACCTTTGATCCAATTCTGTCCGGTTTCTAATGATATACCTTGAACAAAACTCATAACTGTGGAAACATATGTATATATGTGTGTGTGTGTGTATGTGTATATAAAGTTATATATATAGCTATATATCTATATGTATTTATATATAGATATATATATACATATATATAGCTATATATATAACTATATATAGCTATATATATGTAATTATATATATATATGTATAGCTATATATATAACTATATATATGTATATATATAGCGCTATATATATGTATCTATATGCCAATATATCATACCTCTAAGATCTTCATCTAGTTTGTTAAACCCTGAAAATAAAGACTTGTGTTTTGCAAGTAATATGAAAAATGTTTAGCATTTATGTTAACAGTGCAGTTATAGTATTTGTAATATAATAAAAAGTATATGTGATTATAGTCATGTGTTCAAAACCTTTTCTAAAAAATGGAATATCATGACAATTTAATGAAATTATAGACATGGAACTTAACCATTTTCCAATAATTCTAATTCTATAATAATATTCTCATGGTCATAATTATCCTTTGATTGTTTAAATTTTCTTTTCAAGTGATATAACTCAACTCTGCATTTTTAACATTGGCTCTTTTAGGAGGAAAACATTCTAATAACTATTTATAGCATTTCCATACTGTGTTTTGGTTATTTCATATAAATATACTAGCTAACGTGTATTTCCAAAATAAAATGACTCAAGGAAATTTGTTATGTTTTACCTAATTAGTGCATAAATATACTCCCTTACTATAATTTTCACTCTTGAGACTGTCACAATTAAACTTTGCTTTAGGATTTAAAAAAAAAAATTTGAAATACATATTTATCTAAGAAGGACTGAGTTTTAACAACATACTAAGGTCTGTAGATATCTACTCAAAAGATTTAAATAAGTAAATTTTTCATGTGTGTTTGAGAGATGGTCATACATGGCATCCTGATTAATTTGTGTAAATTACAGTCAGCGCTTTATCTTATCAAGAGGAAATTTAGGAATGTGACAAAGAAGATGGAGGTAATTTGCCTGATTTCTGAAAGCAAAGTAACCTAAGTATCAATTCAAAAGCCAATACTTATACCTAGCTGTGTGACTTTAGATTTTACTTAAACTTTTTGAACCTTCTGTTTCCTCTACTATAAAGTGAGGATTAGAAATAAATGATATGCAAATTGGTCTGTTAGAGTTCCTATAATAAAGTATCACAGACTAATTCACATAACAGAAATTATTTTCTCATAATTTGCAGCTCAGAAGTCCCAGATGAAGATGTTGGCAGGGTTTTTTTGTTTTTTGTTTTTTTTTTTGAGGCTCCCTGCTTGGCTTGTAGATGGCTGCCTTCCTGCTGTGCCCCCACATGGTGTATTCACTGTATGTACACATCACTATTGTTTCTCCATGTCCAAATGTCCTCTTCCTTTAAGAAATATCATATTAAATTAGATCACACCCCAAGACCTAGCCTTACTACATCATTAATTGTCCTATAACTAAATAGCTGTCACATTCCAAAATCCCTCAGGTTAGAATGTTAACATTTGAATGTTGGCAGGGCACAATTCTTTCTGTAATAAAGCAAAGCCTTCTCTGTGACCATAGTAGTATCTTAATGAATGGTTTCACATGGAAGTTCCCAACTCTATTCAGACCTGTTAAATCAGAATCTTGGGCCTGTGTAATTCCTGCACCTGGTAAACCAGGTAAGGTTACCAGTGTTGTGTTTTTAGTAGTAGTCATTAGCATCTTCATCATAATAATCATGGTGGTAGGTACCATTATTTGAGGTAGTAATGATAGTCATCATAACTTTGGAAGTTTAATTTGAATACTAAGAGGCATTTAAGGAGAGTTACATAAATAAGGTATAATGTGCCATGATAATTACAAACATTAGCTGTATTTTTCTCATCAGTTAATGAGTTTCCAGAAATTAGCAAATTTTTTTCTTCCTTCCTTAATGAAGTAACAATGTATTATGATATTATAGGTTTCAGATGCGCATCTTTAAAAATCAACATGTATCTACACTACATAAATTTTATCACTGAAAGTCCAGTTCCCTCCACCAAACAGTTGTCCTCTTTCCTCTGATTTACTTCCCTCCCTTTCTCCTTTTCTGATAACCCTTAATTGGTCTTATAGATGAAAATGTTGATCTTTGTTTTATTTAATTTATCTCTTTAGAACCACACTTTTAATATCTCAGCTGCAGGATATTAGAGGTCCAGCTGGAGTTGACTCTTTCTTTATATTCTTGCAAGCTCAAATTTATGGCACAGTCAGATTGAGCTTTATCTGAATGTTTTAGGAAAGATCTTTTCCAAGCTCATGATCCAGTATCTGTGGGGTTAGAGCTGAGGTTCTTGTTGTTTCTGACATCAACAGGGATCACTTCCTCCTTTTAGCAGGCCCCACCATATTTCTTTCTCAAATACCCCCCTCCATATTCAAACCAATGACTACACATTAAGTTCCTTCTCAGTCTTCTTATCTCTTCTATCAGATGAGAAAACTTTCTAAAATTCACATGATGAGATTAATTCCATCCAGAATGTTAAGTAAATCCTCTCCACATTTTAAATAAATTGTTACTCATAGCATAATGTAATCATAGGAATGCTATTTCAATATGAGATTCAGAATTAGGGTGTAACATTATTAGGTACCATGTTTAAACTTCCTGTCTTTGAAATCAAAGGGATAATCAGAGGTCATTATAAACAACCATTCAATGCCAGATAAAGAATAGAACACCCAAATAGTCCAGTTGCAAGCAGTGAAATTGAAACAATAATCAAAATCCTCCCCCAAAACAAAAGCCCAGGACTGGATAGATTCACAAATGAATTCTACCAAATGTTCAGAAATGACCTAGGGATGCTACCAGATTTATTTTATGAAGCCAGTATTACCCTAATACCAAAACCGACCAAGGACAACACAAAAAAACTGCAGATAAATCTCTTTAATGAACACTGATGCACAAATTCTCAGCAAAATCTTAGCCAACAAAAGCCAGCAATACATCAAAAAGATAATTCATCAAAACCAAGTAGGATTTATTCCAGGGACACAAGGATGGTTTAACATCAATGAATGTAATCCAAAATATAAACAAAAAGAAAAATAAAAACCATATGATCATATCCCTGGATGCTGAGAAAACATTCGATAAAGTTCAACATCCATTTATGATAAAAGCCCTTGAAATTCTCAGGGTAGAAGGAACATACCTTAACATAATAGAGGCTATATTTTACAAACCCTTAGCCAATGTAATTCTCAATAGTGAAAAACAAAGTATTTCCCTTAAGGTATGGAACAAGACAAGGATGTCCAGTCTCACCACTGCTTTTCAATAAAACACCTATCCAGGCAGTAAGACAAGAGAAAGACATAAAGAATCCAAATTGGGGAGCAAGAAGTAAAACTGCCCCTACTTGTAGATGATATGATAATATATAGAGAGACCCCCAAACTTCCACAGAAACACCAATCAAAATAATCAACCAATTTAGTAAAGCAGCAGTATACAGAATCAACACACAAAAATCAGTTACTTTCCTAGATGCCAACATTCAAAAATTCAATCTGAAGAAGAAATCAAGACAACATCCCTTTTATAATTGAAACAAAATAAATCAAATACTGGGAAATAAACCTTACAAAAGAGATGAAGTACCTCTACAAAGGAAATTATAAAACATTGCTAAAATAAATAGAAGAAATGGAAAGACATCCTCTGTTCATGAATTGGAAAAAATTAGCATTATCAAAATGACCATCCTACCAAAAGCAATTTACATATTCAATTCTATTTGAATCAAATGTTCAATGACATTCTTCAAAGAAATAGAACAAATATTGATGACATTCATATGGAGCCACAAGAAACCTCAAATAGCTAAAACTCCTGAATAAAAAGGAGAATGTAGGCATCACACTTCCAGGCTTCAAGCTATACTATGAAGCCATAGTAATTAAAACTACATGGTACTGAACAAAAACATGCACATAAACCAATGGAATCAACTGGAAAGCCCAAAAATTAACTCAAAGACTTACGAAAAATCAATCTTTGACAAAGGAGCAAAGAATATTCAATGGATCAAGGAAAGTTTGTTCAATAAGTGGTGCTGGGAAAACTGGAATGCTACATGCAAAAGAATGAAGCTCGA
>NW_004567126.1:4235514-4237609 GCF_000260355.1 Condylura cristata | reverse complement strand
AAGTAAAAGAAAAATATCAAATGGGCTCACTTGTAGGAGGACTAAGGAATTGGTGGGAGGGAAGTAATTATAAGAAAGTAATAAAAATCATCAGCAGCTATATATCAGATACATTCTATAGGGGAGGAGGAGGAAGAAGGATCAGGACAGGAGTGTAATAGAACAAGGAACTGTGGTGATGGTGCATGGGTAAATTGGTGGTGGGGATATTATGGAGAAATCATACATTGTACAAAAATGAAGTATGCTGTAATACATTTATTAAAAAAAAAAGTTTAAAAATAAGTTTCTGTCTTCCACACTGACAGTAATATCAAGGTCTTTAGGTCCATCTCATTTCCAAATTGTGACAGAATCATTAGTTTTATGGCACTAAATAATTTGAGCTTTTCTATCCTGTACTTTTTTTTTACCTTTAAAATTTCAGATATAATAATAATATTTACCTGAGAGTGTTAGATAAAATGGTACATTATGCAAAAATCTTTGAGATTTGTTAAGTAGTATGTGATTATAGTTGCTATGGTTTTTACTATCACAAAAGTAGTATAGGTGTGCTATTCATCATATAGCTGTCATCATGAAAGAAAAACTTAAGACAATCATTCCTGAATATTTTATTTCTCTACTTTAAATAGAAATTTTTATTTAAAATGCAAAAAAAAAAAAAACTTGTTACCTATTATCTGGAACTAACAACTATTAGCATATTGTGATGTTTTCTTTAAATAATTTTTATGAAAGGAATTAAGCGATGTGGCATTTCTTTTTGTGTCAGTTGTCCTGCTGTTGCTTTAGCTCAACCACAATCATCATTTTGAGAGAAACCTCCTCGATTGCACTTTTACATCTTTACTAAGTGTGAGTGGTATGTCTAAAGCATTGAAATCATTTTTTGAGTTAATATCATGAATAGATATTTTAATTTTTAGGATAATTTTAGACTTGCGGAAAAATCACACATACAGATAGTTCTCCTATTTCTACTTCCCCCTTCATTTGCCAGACTAAAATCATTTGGCCTGATACTGTCAGGATACTCAATGACACAGTGTTGATATATTCTCATTAGAAAAGTTGTGGCTCACATTAGAGGTCATTCTGCCTGCTTTATTGAGGTAACATTGATTTACAACACTGCATAATCTACAGGAATGGGTTCACATCTTGGGAAAAGTTATCTTCCAGTTATTACTTACAACTTTGTTTTATCTGTTGAACTTTAGAGTGTCAAGAGGTCTCCAAAAAAAAAATATATATATATGCAATATAAGACATAAAAGTTTTTTTTTTTTTTTACAACTTGACAATAAGGAAGCATTTAAAAAAAACAACATGGTATTAAAATAATAAAATGTAATATTAATAGGCTAAACAGAATGAAGTTTGAAAATGTGTTCAGAGGAGAAGAGCAACCTACTGAATTCCCCCCTGTTGATAAAAGGAAAAAATACCCCAATAGAAACATGGGTGTGTATAGGACTGGGTGATTCTGTCTGATGCTGGTCAGAATGCTCAACCTAAGTAGAGCTCACTTGACACCTGCCGTTCAGTCCCTCTGTGTAGTCTGTCCTTTCTAGACCAGTTTCTCTGACACTCATAGGTAGGTGATTCTCAAGGATATCAACACTAATTTTTACACCAGAGATTAGCAAGTCTTCATGTGACTGTAAAATGACTAAGAGTATGTGATCAGAAAAGTTCTGAGAGAACATTGTCAGAAATTAGAGTTCAGGAAAATGTTTGTTCCCCGGCCCCCCCCCCCAACACACACACACCGACACATACATGGAAAATGAATACAGCAAAGATCTCCGGCTTTTCAGAGATTGCCCATGCTATACCTGAGTTTCCTAAGGATTGGTAGTGGGCAGCATGAGAAGAAAGTTAGTGTTAGGAATGGGTACATGGCTGCTTACAAAAAGCGGCTTACAGGATTGACTGAAAGCAGGCTCTCTGTAGGGAAAATGTTTGTTATCCCTTGCTTCCATATGAATTTATTACAGTTTTTGCATAACAATTCTAGCTACATTGTGTACCATGTAAGTGGTAGTGCTGTGACAGACAATTGAACTTAAAAAAAGTCTAATTTTTA
>NW_004567126.1:4223148-4234389 GCF_000260355.1 Condylura cristata | reverse complement strand
TCACCTCCTTGGCTGGGGATGGAACTGGTGCTAAAAGGTGCCACTACCTTTGTAGTGCTGAGTTTTAACCCATTGTGCCACCAGGGAGGGCCCGAGAAGTGATTTTTTTTTAAGTGAAGTGAATTCATTGGAGGCTTGTTGCCTCAATAAATCTGAGAAATACTTTACTTTTAAGACTGAGACAATAGATGATTATCTGATACTTAGATTTCTTAGAATAAATAGCATGTTTTTAAGCATCTCTCAAAGGTTTGTCACAACAGATTGGGGCATTTTAAATACATTGCTGAATTTTAAGCTATTTTTTATTAATTTCCATCAAACTTGATTATAAAAGGTCTTATTTGCTTACTTTGTTGTGTAAAGTAATTAAGCTGTCAACATCAAATAATGTTTATCTGTTCTTCAGGTGTCAGTAAGACCTTTCCATCTAATAATGTTTGAATGGAAGGAGAGAATGTTTAACAGTTTCCATTGGAAATGTGATTTTTAGGAGTTAGTTTGCCAGCACTTTTTACTGTAGACAAAAAGTTAAGGGAGGTGGAACTCTCTGGGCAGTCACTACACATGACAGGCCACCAGAACTGTCAAGAAATGAACTTATGCCTTCTTGGAGAAGAAAATGGATGTTATATCTACACATTTCATGTAATTGGCTTACGTGTTTTCTTTCTCAAGAGAAAGATGTTGAGAGGTTCTATGATGATAAAATGTGGTGAATGTGAAAATAGGCAGTTGGTAGAGATGCATAAGCAAATGCTGTCATTTCATTCTGAAAATCTTGGCATCTAGCTCTCTGCTTCCATGTGGACTGATGATTGTGTTAGAAGCACCTTAATGTAGGATTGCCTATTATGTAATGATTGTTATTCCAAATTTATAAGCTGTAAATCTCAGAAAAATTGAGTAATTCTCTAGAATTCAGAACTATGAGTACACTATACAGATCTGAATTCAGGTCTTTGATATTTCTGATACCCAGCTTTAAAACTCTGTATTGCTTACAATTAGAGGTTGCCACAGAACATATAGAAGATTAGGAATCAAACTCTTGGTCTTCAGGGACACTTTCTGCAGGAAACAATACATAAGACATAATGAATCAAATAAATTAGTGAATCAAAGGGAATGGGAAGGGGGAAAATATCTGTGCAAATAAACAGTAGATTTATAACTCCCAAGGTTGCAAACCAGGAGGGTTCTAAGAAATTGCAGTTATTTTTTTACAACCAGATCAGTGTAGCCAGGCCATAAGATGTCTTATGGTTGATGTTGATTTAAATTGTGAGAGGAACAGAGTCTTATTAATAGATATTAGCTGCCAGTTGTACAACCAATGACCAACCACCATGCCCAGAGGAAAATAACTAGCAGTCCTATAAAAGTTTCTGGTCATATGGAAAATCCAAGGAAGAGAAAAGAGCTGTTATTGAGAGAGATGCTTACATCAGCCATACTGGCAGAGCCAGATGGCTTTTATGCTAATGACCACAGCAGTCAGTGGTTTGAACTGGTGTTAGTCTCTCCAAAAGCCTCATAACATCGGAGAACATTAGTTGACAGCAAGTAAAGCCCCTCAGCACACTCCCCAAACCTGGGGGCTGCCAGAGGCGCCAAGGATGTGTTGAGTGCGAACAGCACATAATGAGGATTGCTAAACACAGAGATGAACTAGCTGTAACTGATCACCTGGGAAAAACTCAAGCACTGGGTAACTTAAATATATTCTTGCAGATAAACATGAAGGTGTTTTTTACATTGTTCTTACCCTAGCCTCTCAAAAGGGATTAGACATCTAGGGAGAAGAAACTAAGCCAGGTTTTTAAGTGATTTATATATGACCTTTTTCATCACAGTTGGCTCAACATTTTAAGAGTGATTTCACCACACGTCTATGAAAAAGAGTCTTGGAGAGGTAAGCATAGCTCAGAAAAAGAGCAGGCTCCAAACTAGGAATTGAACAAGGGGAAAGGATTGTAAGAACTTCTGTGGATTTTCCCCATCATATTTCAAAGGTTGAGTTAAGATTGGCATTATTCATCATGTGACCTTTTAATTGACATGGAAATTAGGCATAATTTATGTCATTGACTTTTGGAAACTAATGTTTCCTTCATGAAAGTTCACACACCTTTCTTTTCTAATAACTGAAGTGTAGATTCTCCTTAATCTCTGGTTTAAATTGACAATCTTCAAACTAGTCCTCACCTACAATTTTCCCTCAGATATTTTCCCTATAAAATTTGTGCTTTGCTTTCACCTTCCATTTTACAGACTCTTTATTTTCCATGATATGCATGGCAATGACTAAATACTTTAGCATGAAATAAACTGTTCTACATGCAACATCTTTTATTTCTTAAAATTTATTTCCCATTACTCTTCCAAGGGAAACTCTGCTCCAGGTGAGTATCACCAAGACCATCGGGCACATGTCTAAAGGCACCAGACCCTGTGGTGTCACATACTATGTGAAACAGAAGCAGCTAAACAGATAAGGGACTCCATTTTATGATAAAGATTTTATTTCACCCTAATACTGTCATGTTCAAGATCTGCATTAAACTCATTATAGTTTACCTATTACATTTTTATGCCACCCTGTCTGATAGGGGCTCACTCTTGCTGCCTCTCTTTCTCTCTTAGTCTATATATAAGAAAAATATTTCTATGTAAGTAGAAAGCCTTAGGGTGATTAGAACTTCATAAGCATGCCTAATTTTCGGGGGAAAATTTTGTGTAAAAGTGCTAATCTGAACTGTTTTAATTTGCTTTGATAACTTATAAAATTTCTTTTTTAATATGCATACAGAAATGGGGTACAGGTCAGGGGTACAGGCCAGAGGTGCAGAGCCAGCAAGAGGATTCACCAGACATAGAGTGGGGAGCAGAACAGACAGATCAACAAAGTACACTGCTGAGGGGAGCAGTGGGCAAGACAGGAGAGGTCTGCTGCACCTGTGGGTCACCTCCGGGGCAGGGATGAAACCTGCACTGCAGTGGCCAGGGCTTGGCTGAGCTTCATAGTGCAGCACTGCAACCCTCTGCGCCATCAGGGAGGGCCAATTTATAAAATTTCTATGGATAAATAATGGCAAGCTTATAGAGAACTATTTCTGTAAAATCACATTTGATTTTTACTCTGTTACTCTCTGAGAAAGAAAGATTGGTGTTCTTCCTTTTATTTTCTCTCCCCCTCATATCATTTACAAGTTGAGGGGCCAGAGCAAAGGACTTCAGTGCTCTCTAGAGCACTAGATCTCCCCTCCTCTGACTGATGTCTGTATTATTGATGTGATCACCACTCCTGAGTGTAGCTTTACCAGGAGGAACATGCATAAAGATTTGTAAAACAAGCTCTACCACTGTTTTCCTTCAACTCCGTAGGACATCTTGACCAGCCTCTCCTCACTTTGAGAGAAATGAGATTCAAATGTAGGTGAGGTCTTTATGAAGACCTCAGTGCCCGTAAATTACTGGCACTAACCATTACCAGTTTAGGCAGAAGATGTTTTCCAAGTAATTCATCCCAGCTCATTAGAGACCTCCCTTATAAGCAGAGCGGATAGGTCCACAGACTCACCTATAGACTGCATGAGTTGTACCTGTCTCCAGGCTCTGACTCATTAACTCTCCTTCAGTTGACAAATAAGATATATATAGAAAATAGATAATGAATAGAAGGTAGACCCTGGAATTGAACTAACTTCCTACCAAATATTACATTCTCAACTTTATCCCATCTGTACCATTTTACTTAGAGTTTATGTAAATGTATACCAGATAGTCTTCTTTTAATTCATAACTCAAACGTGTCTCTTTTTTTCAAAGAAACTCTTTTGATAGTTGTATCAACCAGTCTCCTTAGGAAAGAGTGAACTTCATGAATCAAATGAGCTGAAGTGCACAAAATGACGCTTCACTGTTTTTAGAACTATCAGTTATATAGAATTCCTCACAACTCATCCTGAGTGACTTTTGCTTAACCTTACTTTTGAGGGTATCACATAGACACTGGTGCTATCAGTTGGGCTATTATGGTGATAACACATTGCAGTTGTAATAATTTCTAGTTTCCATTTTCAAAAGATACACTTTGGGTCAAGAATGTATTAGTATTTTTCTTTCACATACAACATTTGAGTTTATCTTAGGACTCTACTCTAGTCCCCATATGTCCCCAGTTAAAGTATTTCACAACTACTATGAAAGAGATTGTATCTCTTTATAATATATTTAAAACAAATTCTGTGTGCATGTGTGTATATACAGAGATAGAGTCTGTCAACCTGAGAAAGTGACATTGTGATAAGCTTTGGTATTATAGAAGGCAGTAACAGTTTAAAATACTTTGGGCTATTAGAGAGAAAAGCCTGCTTTCTAGCAGATGTCTGTGAACAGTGAAAAACTCCACAAGGCAACGCATAGTATAACTAGCCAAGGAAGGACATTAAAAGACATTCCGTGACCCACTGCATGCTGAACTCGTCATTCTGTTGTGGTTTTCGTTTCTATTCAGCTAAACTTTGCCTCCCACTCTCTCAACTTCCAAGTTCCTTTTCTTACATCTGACTCCTGAATCTTCCTAGAGTCTGCCTCCTAAGTTTTGACTCAGTAAGCCCCATTTCATACATAACAAGTCAACTTCTGCTTAGTTTTATTTTATTTTTTTACGATTTATTTATTTGTGCATACAGAACTGGGGTACAGGCAAGAGGTGCAGGGGCGGTGAGAGGATTCACCAGAGACAGAGTAGGGAGCCAAACAGGCAGACTGGTGAAGTATACTGCTGACGGGAACAGCGGGAAGGCCAGGAGAAGGATGACACACCATGTGGGTCACCTCCAGGGTGGGGATCAAACTCATGCTTCATGCTGAAGTGGATTTACCTTCTTAGTGCTGTGGTTTAACCCACTGCGCCACCAGGGAGGCCACCTTCTGCTTAGTTTTAAAGAATATGAATAAATCTTGAAATATGTATAGTTTTCTAAGAAGGTGAAAATTATCCAAATAAACCCCTTAGACAAGTGTTCTCTGTAATAGAATCAAGAAGCAACATTCATTGCCTATAAATAAAATGATCAAATAAAGAGGCTGACGGCCTTTATTTCTGTATATGTACACATGTCTGTGACATTATGGGCTAGCGATTTTCAAAAATACTCTCAAATTTACTAAACCTGTAGTTCAAAGAGGAGAGAGTCTGTCAGAATTGATGGTATATCACAAACTTCAAGTCCTATCCTGTAACAAGGTCAATATTATATTCACAATATGTACTTGATTCAAGATAGGGGAAGAACCTCACAAAAGTAAAGTGACTTTATTAGACCCAGATGTACAGGGGAGGTACCTTTGAGACTCAGGTTACTATGGGGATTATCAGGGGGATTGTTCACAAAACAGTTTTCTTTAGCCCACTACTCTTAAAGTGGGTCGCACTGCATAATCCACTTAAATATTCACTTGTAGATTAGCATATTTAGTTGGTTAAGGTCTTGTATGTGGTTTCTTTTGCATAATCCACCATTTCTCAAATTTGTTTGACCACAGATCATAACAGTCCTTATTGCATACCTTTCCATGAATACATACTAATACTATATATGCAAAGATGATTATAAAGGACTTGGAATTCCAGTGTATAGTTGGGATATTCGCTTAGTATGCAAAGATATTTGGTAGGCAATATCAACGATCCAGTTCATATATTAAGAAAACTCTTATGTGAGATGAACTCGAGGGAAAAACAAAATCCTTGAAAAATAAGAACACTCTAAAATAATTGTTTTTTTTTTTTTTGGTAAATGATTGGATTAGGATGGTGACTTTGAAAATAAAATAGTAGAAAGAGGCACTAAGTGTATGGGCAAGGTAAATAGTTCCAAAACAAAGGAAGCAGCGAAAAATAAAATAAAATAATAATGGAAATGAATCAAGGAAACTAAAAAAGGAAAGTAAAACACTTGCTGAGATAATGCTGTGCTGGTAAATATGATGATCACGTTGGAATAAATGTTGCTAGACACAGATAGAAAACACACTTAGGCCAGAACACAGAGTGACTCAAAATACTTATGTAGGTTTTACTGCTGTTTTTGTTCAGCTTTATGATCATTGATTCCGGAGAACAGCCATGGTTTTTTTTTTTTTTTTTTTTTTAATGAAAACACATGGAACCATCCTCAGGAGGCAAAATGATTAAAATAATCTTACAATTTCAAAGAAAACAATGCTCTAAAAGTGGGATCTCACACTCTTTCACAATAGCAGAATTTTCTTAAGTATGTATTAAAAACTAAAATTCAGGGGCAGGGACCTAAGAATCTGTCACTTAATTATTACCATTATTGATGTTTTCTTGTTATTTATAAACAACACTGGTTTATAACACTGTATATGACTGAGAGGAATAGCACACACTGATGTATGTTACCATAACCTCTTGCCACCAAGGCACCCATAATTCTTCCCTATGGCCCATTAAGCCCCCACTTCACCTTGCTGTCTCCTCACCCTTTCCCTCCCTTACTTGCTATTGGTTTGGTTTTTAGCTGACCCTTTGTTTTTGCTCTGTATTCCACATATAAGTAACACCACCCAGCATTTGTCTCTCTCCTGACTTGTTTTCCTTAGCACAATCACCTCCAGTTCCATCCAAGTTGCTGCAAATGTGGTATTTCATGGTATATAAGTACCAAATCATCCTAATCCACTCACCTATCTTTGGGCACTTAATTTGTGTCCATAAACTAGCTATTTAAACAGTACGTCAATGAATAGGAGTGGATATATCCCTTCAAATTAGTGTTTCTTCAATCATTGGGTAGATACCCAATATTGAAAATTTTGGATCATATTGTAGACCTATAATATAATTGCTAAAGATGTATTTATATATGCATGCAGAATTGGGGTATAGGCCAGAGGTGCAGGGGCTGGAGGGGATTCACCAGAGTGGGGAACAGAACAGGCCGACAGATGGAGTACACTGTGGAGGGGAGCAGCGGACTGGACAGGAGAGGTCTGCCGCACCATATGGTCACCTCCGGGGTGGGATCGAACTCATGCTGAAGTGGCTTTAGCCTCTTAGTGCTGTGCTTTAACCTGCTGTGCCACCAGGGAGGGCCCAATCTATATTTTGAGAACTCTCCATACTGTTTTGCATAGGGACTGAGTCAACCTACATTCCCATTGTTGATTTTAAGTACATTAAAATCGAGAAGAATTACAGGGCCAAAAGTAACTACCTGAAATTCTTCAGTTACTCATAGCTGCTATGAGGAGGGGCCTGGACAACTTCCAACAGCAGGGGGTTGATGGCGAACAACAGCCCCCACTTCTGAGTTTGTTTTGAGTCCATTCCTCTCTTCAGCAGCTCCTGGTAAATCGCCACCATTGCAGAGATACAAAGCAAGACCAATTTTGGGAGAAGGAGGAGTTCCCACTTTGCCTTACAGAGCCCCCAATGACTCTGCCAAACTGTCCTTAGAAGGCAAGGGGGTCAGTGGTTAAAGTCTCAGCACTCTCAGGCTATTGCCAGCCCCTGCAGCAGGAGTTTGATCCCCAGCCAGACAGTTGACCCACAGAGTGGAGCAGTCCTCTCCAGTCTTGCCTGCTGCTCCCCTCAGCAGCATATTACAGTCAATCTGCCTGTTCTCCTTCCCACTCTATCACTGGTGAATATTTAAAGCCCTCCCTGCCCCTCTGTTCCCAGCATGTCTGGCCTATACCACAGTTTATGTATGCATGCATGTATGCATAAAAATAAATCTTTTTTTTTTTTTTTTTTAAAGACCAGGGACCCTAGTGTTACAGAGCAACCCAATTGGATAGCCTGACTGTGGGTCCTCACCCAAGAGCATTTAAGAGTCAGCTGCAGGTGCATCCACATAAAAGGTTCATAAGGGGTTTATTTACAAGGGAAAATGGGAAATGAACAACTCAGGGAAAGAGAGAGAGAGAAGTTAATTAATGCATGCTGCTGACTTGGAACACTAATGGCACACTGAAAAATGGTGAAGAGACAAGCCGCCATCTCTGAGGCCAAGAGAGCGCAGAAGCCCACATATCCAAACTTGACTGCTGAACTCCAACCTTATGTCAAAATATGCTTCTCTTTGGTATTGATGAGATTTGTTGTTCCCATCAACTGATGGGGGAGAGGAGTCCATGAAACCTATATCTGTAACGTTTATTCAGTACAACCTTTGCCCCTTATACTTGCATGTTTCTAACCACATTTTGTCTTTCTCTTTCTTTAGATACCCTGCCTAAGGACTTTCCTAATCTTCCTATTTTCCTCATGCAGACATCCTCCCTAATAGAGCCCTGTATATTCAATTCCTATTTGGTCTCCATTTCTTGCAAGACTCAGGCTAACACCATTCTTTGTGTTTTGAATAAACTGTAATCAACACAATTACACATTGTCCCTATTGGCTAATAACACCTGCTGTATAGTTTCATAATGTAGCTAAATTGTTTTGGACTCATTGATATAGAATGTGAAGTATAATTTTCTAATAATAATAACACTATATCGTGTATGTTAATAAGGGCCATGCCAGATGCTATGTGCTTTATATTTATATTATGATCAGTGGTTAACTGGAAGATATCCCTCTAAAAGAAGTAAAGAAACAGCATTTTAAATAGCATTTTCCATTTTTATTATGTGAATACTACCACCAGGGCCGGTTTCAAGATATCAGCAAGATTAACAACAGATTGCTGTTATTTTTGAATGTTTATCTAGCTCCTGAAAGTTGATAGGAGCAAACCTGCTTGAACATACAACATTCATTTATGTGTGGAATTGTGCCTGTAGTCTCAGCCTGTATCAGTCAGGCATCTCTTGTGGTGTTCTGCTTCTTCCGGTAACACCTTGAATCCTAACCTCTGCTGTGGGGGCAGAGTTGGGGGGGTTGTTTATGCAGGTTTGCAGGTAGCACCAAAAGTGCTTCAAGCCTCCCAGCTGTGCAGCCTGTCAGTCCTCCCTCAGCGCCTCCAGGGCTCTCTGTATCCACTCTAAGCAGTGTCTCCCTGAGCAGTCTTTCCCCACTGGGGTCCACTCACAGAGCAGAGTTGTCTCTCTTTAACTCCAGGTGTTGTGGGTAGATGTGGTAAGCAGGTAGAGCCTTAGCAAGTCTCCTGGCTGAGGCACTTCCTAGGGCCTCTCTATGCTAGGTGGTGGTGTTGGGGGGGGGGGCATTAAAATTGTTGCAGTTTCCCAGGCTTGGGCTTGTGATTGAATCATCTAACCATTATTCCCCCCCCCCCCCGCATTTACCTCAGGGGCTTTGTGAGCCTTGTTGGCCCCGCCTTAATGGCACAAATCCTCCAGACCTTTAATGTGGGGATGGGGGATTCTGGGAGTGCTGGAAGAGCTGCAAGCCTCTCAGCTGCCCCAGTTGACAGTTCTTCCTTCCCAGCTCCATAGCTCTAAGTTCTCACTCCAAGCAGTCTTTCCCCACATTTTGGGTTCCACTAACAGAGCTGAGTTGTCTCTCTTCACCTCCAGGGGTTTAGCGGAGCCAAAGGGCAGCAAGATTCCTGTCTGAGGCATTTCCTAGCGCCTGGGCACCTGGGTGCTCTGGGATCAGAGCTCCCCTATAGAGCTCCCTAATTGTTGCCTCCCTCAGTTATCTTCCTTCTAGTGAGTCCAGGGTGCTCTCATTTGGGTTGAAACTCATGGTATGTAAGTCTACAGTCCATTATTAGTCCTATATTCCTGTGTGAGCTTGGGCATAGTGATTTTGGTGTCTTCACTCAGCCACCACCTTCTAGATTGTGATTTTATAGTAAATGTAAAGCAAACAGTGGAAGGAGGTTTATTAAAAATGATCAGACTCATTTCGCTGAGCACAAGATCTTTTTTGATATATATTTTTATTATTTATGCTTACAAAATTGGGGTACAGGCCAGAGATATGGGGTCAGTGAGAGGATTCACCATATACAAAGTGGGGAGCAGAACAGGCAAATCAAGAAAATTCACTGCTGAGGGGAGCAGCAGATGAGACAGGAGAGGTCTGCTGCACCATGTGGGTCACCTTCCTTGCTGGGGATTGAAACTTCAGCTGAAGCAAATGCTGATAGCTTCACAGTGCAGAGGTTTAACCCACTGGGCCACCAGGGAAGGCCTGATAACAAGATCAATTTAATGAGACCTCAAGGAGTCCTTGAGGCCTCATCCCCTGAAGACACCTGGGTTTACCTCACTGCATAATAACTCAATGTCTTTCTGCTTCTGCTGCACTTCTATCAATAGGTAAACCAGCCTGTGCTGTTTTGTGAAGCATATGTCAGGTACAAATGCATTCCCACACTTGGCATATCATATTTTACTTACAAAATCACTTAAAGACATGTTTTTTTTTTCACTCTCTTTTCACATTTTTTTTTTTTTTAAGTTCACTCTGAACTTAGAATATCTAGTAAGAGTCTCAGACTGGCCCAGCATGTGCAAATCCACCCTGGGTCATTCTACTGCATATTAGCTTGGAATAATAGAAAACTAAAGAGAGGAAGTTACAAACTAAGCAGAATCTCCAAATGGGATCTATGGAATTATTTTACATAGGGAAGAAAATATATCCTTTAGTTATAACCCAGTGATGTGTAGTCATGGTTACTTGAACAACATAATGTTGTTTACAACAACATAACTATACTCATAGCAACAAATGTTTTGGGGCTATTAATTTTTTATTTGTTATTCTTAAATTATATCTGGATTGTATACATCTTCACTAAATCAAATTCACTGCTTTATTCTTGGTTAAGCCTAGTTTTTTTTTCATGTATTTTTTTTATAACAGTTTATTTTTACAGCATTTTGTACATTTTTTTTTTTTGCATCTCAATTATAATCCCCACGGGTTTTTTTTTTTTTGCATCTCAATTATAATCCCCACGGGTTTCCCATCACCAAGTCACTGGTGTGCCATCACCATAGTCCCATGCACTTCCCTCCCCACCGACCCGTTTTTTTATCCCGTTACCCACACCACCCCCACAAAATGTCTCTGATATATGGCTGTTCAATATTCTGTTATTTTCTCGCCTGGACCATTATACTCCTGCTATGAGTGAAACCATCCAGTATTTTTCTTTATCTTTCTGGCTTATCTCGCTAAGCATGATCTTTCCAGCTCCATCGAAGTTGCTGCAAAAGACATGTGTTTCTCTTTTTGGGTTGCTGAGTAATATGCCATTGTATATATGTACCACATCTTT
>NW_004567126.1:4217968-4218787 GCF_000260355.1 Condylura cristata | reverse complement strand
TGGAGTTTTTTGAGAATGTCCCTCCACTCTCTTCTTGCCCGTAGTGTTTCTTCAGAGAAATCTGATGTCATCCGGATCATTTTCCCTTTGTAGGTTATTTGTTTCTTCCCTCTTCTCATTTTCATTACCTTTTCTTCATCTTGCAATCTTGGAATTTTTATTATGATATGTCTACCTGTTCTTCTCCTCTCACCGTGGTAGTTTGGGGTTTGTCTTGCTTCTTGGATGTCTACTTTCATCTCCTTCAAATTAGGGAAGTTCTCTTCTATTATCACTGAATATTTTCTCTATTCTTGGACTTTCTCTTCGCCTTCTGGGATATCTATAACTCTGATATTTCCTTTCCTAATGGTGTCAGATAGCTCTTGAAGCGTTTCTTCATTCCTTTTCCTTTTTACTTCTTGTGATGCACTCTCTGCCAACAGAAAGACACCACGATATATCTTCTGGACCCTTTATTGTTCTCCCTCGCGCGCGCGTCCCCCTCTCTCTCGCGCTTGCTTGCTTCTCTTGCTCGCTCTAGCTTGCCTCCTCCCTTCTGCCCCCTCCAGAGTCCGTTATGGCAGTTGCTTAAATAGCATTCATTGACCAATCAGAGCACTGCTCACGTGTACATTGGCCAATCAGAGCACTGCTCACGTTTACATTGGCCAATTAGAGCACTGCTCACATGTACAACAACCATATTTGGGCAGGACACACAACGAGCATACATTGATCAAGCGGAAGCATATCCAATAAGATTTAACTTCCTTATACAGGCGGGTGTTGGCATATTTTGTTTTTCACTGGCTAAAGGCCAGGTGCCATTTTGGCTGC
>NW_004567126.1:4212450-4217183 GCF_000260355.1 Condylura cristata | reverse complement strand
TGTCCCAGGTTCCCTCTAGGCTTGGTGTGCCCGTGGTGGTTATGATGAATTAGAAGTATGGTAGGTCTCCCTGGAGCTGGGCCTTTGGCTGAGTTGTTAGCTGGCTTTGTTAACACTCTTAAGTACTGTGAGCTTTTCTGGTTTCCAAGTCTTCGGGCCTCTGTTGTGGGTTTGGGATCTCCCCCTCCCCACATGAGTGCATGGAGTGCCAGAGGGCTGATATCCTCCCAGCTGAGCAGGCTGCCAGGCCTCCCTTTGAGCTTTCAGGGCTCTTTTTGTTTAGTCCAAATAGTCCATCTCTGAGTGGTGCATCCCCCATCCCTGAGGTCCTTTCACAGAGCCCAACTGTATCTCTTTAACTCCAGGGTTTTACCACAGTTTTTGTAGGTAGATGTGGTAAGCAGGTAGAGCCCTGAGCAAGTCTCCCCATTTGAGGCACTTCCTCTCTATGTTGAATGTGTGCATGCAAGATTGTTAAAATTGCTGCATTATTCTAGGTTTGGTCCTGTGGTTGGGTCCCACTCACCCCCCCACCCCCCGCAGCAACTTGGTATCCACTCACCTAGCTGTGTTGTCTCAGTTTATATCCAGGGCTTTGTTGGGGCTGCTGGGGCAAAGGTCAACAACAGGTCTGTGGTGTATCCTGGGGTCTCTGGTTCTGAGCTGCAGCCTTTTCTCAAGATTTGGTTTTCCTCTCCCTAGCTGAATTGTCTCAGTTTATCTCCAGGGTTGTAACAGGGCTGGGAGAAAAGGCTGCAGAGAAGCCTCAACTGTAGCCTCAGGCAGTTTCCCTCAGCAGTGCTTCCTGGCATCCGGACACCTAGATTTTTAAAGGAACTGAGCAAGTAGAAGCTGCTGGTGTTCCTGCATCAGCTTTGTAGGGTTCAGCTAATCCTGTCTGTGTGGCTTCCCTTATGGGAACTCCCCAATTGCTTGTTCTCCCTCAGTTATTTTCCTTCGAGTGAGTCCAGGGCGTTCTCATTTGGGTTGAAACTCGTAGCATGAAAGTCTATAGTCCGTTTTTATATAGTCCCGTGCGAGTTTTGATGTAGTTGTCTCAGCATCTTTATTCTGCTACTATCTTGCCGGTTCCGGAGCTGGTCGAGCTGACCAGCGGCTTTGCGCGGTGCCCAGGTGCTCCGGTGCTCCGGATGGGGTCTGCAGTTTTTGCAGTTTTTCCCTCACCCAGGTAATGAGGATCAGATTTGCAGTCTTTCTGTAGCCTGGGTTCCACTCACTGAGTTGAGCTGTCCCTTTTCACCTCCAGGGTTTAGCGTGGGGCAAAACAATTCCTGCAGCCTGCGGAACTTCCAAGGGCCTGGGTTTTCCTGGGAGTTCCCAATACTCCCCAATCGCCAATTCCTCCTCAGTTATCTACCTTTTTAGTGAGTCCAGGGTGTTTTCTTTTGGGTTGAAACTTGCAGTAAGTAAGTCTATAGTCCGTTTTCAGTCCTCAATTCCTATGTAAGCCTGGATGGAGTGATCTCGGCATCTTTACCCTGCCGCCATCTTCAGGAAGTCCGGTTAAGCCTAGTTTTGAGGGTGAATGGGGGGACATTCAGGGTTCATTTCTAGCCAACTACCGTAGATACCAAATCTTCTAATGCAAACATAAATATTACTGGTGTATTTCATTTAAGGCTTCAATTTTTATACTGACCTTCATTCATGTGGTTAATACCAGCTCCTTGAACTGATAAGAAAATGTTCTATTTGCTCTCCCTTATCCCCTCCTGGGGAGTGGGAGTGTGGGAACTTGACATAAAATAAGAAACAGGTGGCTCTAAGCAGAGTTCCTTCTTACCTAGAGTTTTTCTTAGTTCTCCATATGCCTAGTCTCTTAGGCAGCCCACATGTATTTAATTCTGTATAAAAGAAACCGCGTCTTTTCCATAGAGGAGAGGGGATTTCAATGCATATTTCAATGAAGAATAATAAAAAACTTAAACAAAGATATATGATTTCTGCAAAATAGAGATACACATAAGCAAAACTAAAGATAAAGAGCTTCAAAAATTGTTAATGGATTTCAACACTTAATGAGATGGTGTCAAAATTGGTAGGAATCAGAGAAAATTTATTATGGAGTTCAAATGCAAAAAATAATTTGCAAAAAGGCTTTTCTTCAGAATATTTCTGGCCAATGTTGAGAGACTATTGGAAATAATTAAATAAATAATAAAGCTACAATAATAAAAGCAGCATGCTACCAGCCAGGAATAGATTATCATCAATGGGACAGAATTGGCAGTTCAGAAATAGACCTAGAATGATATAGAGAATGAGTTTATGATGAAATGGGAACTTAAAATATGTGGGAAAAAGATAGATTATTCAATAAGTCATTTGTAACAGTCATTTGAGAAGAAAAATAATGTTGAATCCCTACTCACATTTCCTAGATTCAAAATAAACTTCAGATAAAAAAAATAGTAAAAAAAAAGTCAAAAATATTAGGTAAAAATTAGGATAATTTACGCTTTCAAATAATTTGGGAAAATTGGAAATACCAGAAGGTGCAAAGTTTAGAAGCATAGATTCTCTTTAAAAAATTTAGTTATGGCCTAGGGATTAAGTCTCAGTGCTGTCACCTCCACAGCCTGAGTCTGATCCCCAGCCACGCAGCTAACCCACAGATGGTGCAGCAGACCGCTCCTTTTTTGCCTACTGCTCCCCTCAGCAGTTTATTTCAGTAAATCCTCCTGTTCTGCCCCCAACTCTGTCTCTGGTATATGCTCTCACCCCTGTACTCCGGCCTACTCTCCAGTTCTTTTATGTAAAAATAAATTTAAAAAAATAAAGTTTATTTAAATAAATATACAGTGACTAAGAAATGAGTAATAAAGAGATAGAAGGGAGGGTTGAAATGTTTCTTGTGACCCTTAATTTGAATTAGTAATCCCCCCAAGTATGATGGTAGTGTAAATCCAAACAGTGTAAGCACATAAGTGGACATGTGAGTTGTCTCTTTTCTCTGAATTGCACGCTGCCTGCCATCTGTGACACTTCTCTTTGAGATCATCTGCTCAAGCAAACAGGGCTTAAGCTATGAACTGAACTAGTAACCTAAAATACCTCCTCAGGAATTGAGGCTTCTCACAATTGCATGTTTTTCTAGGGTTTCCATTAGCTCTTTTCCTTAGGGCTCCCTCCCTGATATGATATTTACTGGTGCTGTAAACCTGATATGTTAGGAAAATTTCTTTTGTAGAACTCTCCTGGAACCCTCCCTGCACCTTCCCAGAATACATTTTGTTAACTTGTTCACTTTTGTCTTATTAGCTTACTGATTTATAGAAGCAAGCTGTTCCACAGTTTTAAAACTTATTCTTGTCATTCTCATAACCAAAAGGACCCCTTATTGCTTTAAAGTTATATATTCACAGACATTTTAAACTGGAACAGTAATTATAGTTGTTATTTGTTTGTAAACCAATAGGTTAGGGGTTCCTTTGGGGTAGCTGATAATTTATTGCCAAATTATACAAACTGTTGATTTGGGTGGTCTCTATTGTCTTCATTCTCTTTCCTATAAATGGATGTAATTGAATCTGCAAACATACTTGTTTTTATGATCATTAATAATGCCCGGTAGGCACTTACCATACTGTTTAACTTTGAAAAATCCCTCAATACATGCTAAATATTGGTTTGTTTTTCATTACCAACTGCCAAGCAAAATTATCCAATTGATCACGAAAAATATATTAGTGTAAAATTATTACATCTGTGAGGTGTGGTATGACCCATTGTATAGAAAAATACTTCTCAAAATATTTGCTCACTTCCCAGAGGAGAATTTTAAATTAATTGGCCATTATTTTTACCATGTTAAATGGATTGCCTTTTCTTA
This sequence comes from Condylura cristata, assembly GCF_000260355.1. NCBI lineage: Eukaryota > Metazoa > Chordata > Mammalia > Eulipotyphla > Talpidae > Condylura > Condylura cristata. The sequence goes on along the minus strand of NW_004567126.1, from coordinate 4,213,330 downwards.
GAAGGATATGAAAACAATGACACTTCTAAATTGACAATTGAAATCTCAGTAAATAAGAATCCTTTAAATACAGCAATATCTTTTTGTGTAGACATGAATCAATAATTTTGTTTAATTAAAATGATTTGATTTATAATCTTCAAGATTGAATGACCATTATCAACAGCCATGGCTGTTGACTAATCTCTATACATGATCTAGTATTTCAGCATGTACATCTGAAGATAACTTACATAATTATGGAACTCAATTTTGCTGGTTTCATTCAGGAAAATGAGTTTAAATAAACCATGTATTGAAACTCTTCCTATGTCCTCATTTTCACATCTGTCTTTTATCATGTACTTCTTCACTCTTTTCACTCTTCATAGATAGGCTTGAGATCCAGGAATTTCTCTTGTTTTTTTTGTTTGTATGTTTGTTTACATTCCTGACACTGACATAGTACAAGGAATCCCATGCCAATATGTTTACATTCCTTCCACTTTCTCCCAGAACAATTATTTAAATCTTGGAGATCTATTATAGCTCAGGTTTGTTTCATAAAATTTACTGACAGCATCAGTCCTAAGCAAAAATGATGAGTATAAGATACATATTAGTGCAACTCCAGCCTTCCTGTGTCCACCTTGCTTGGTTTCTTCCTGAAAGCATGCTTTTGTTTTGTTTTGTTTTGATCCTGTCTTAATTTTCTTCACAAACTGATGTTTTCAAAAATAAGCCACCGTGTTTCCTTATCAGGGATGGTTACATAAATTATGGGCCCAGTGAATTATAAAAAGGTCATCCCCCTTATCCAAAACACTGAAATAAATATTGCCTTCCTTGTTCAGTTTTCTGACTTAGGCATGGTGTTTTTTACTTACTACAGGTTACCCTA
>NW_004567126.1:4208131-4210825 GCF_000260355.1 Condylura cristata | reverse complement strand
ATAAACCAAGTTTTAATGTAAATAAAGTATCTTCCTTCTTTCTTCCTAATTTTATTGAGATATCATACAACTTGGTCTAAGTTTAAGGTATACAGCTAGAGACGTAGATATGAGTGCCTGCCCAGGTGACTCCCCCAACCGCACAATTACAGAGAGTATCTCATTCATCTTTCATAACTTCAGGTGTTAAAACTGCATGAATCCACAGAATTAACTGAACTGAAGATATGCCATGAAATGCTAACCACAATAAGTTTGGCTAGCATCCATCTCCTCATATAGTCACACAAACTATTTCTCTTTCATGATGAAAAACTTTTAGGATATACTCCCCTTTTTCCTTAAGTCATGCTTCAGTATGACTTACCACACAAAATTATTTGAAAAAAAAAGAAAAACATTTATTTTAATGTTTACATGTAATCTCTAAGAGAAGATTCTTTTGTTCCCTATTTGTTCCCTTACAGTACTGTGACCCTTGCTGCTTCCTCTGCCACTGAACCTCAGAAGGAAGCCTGGTTTTCTTTTTTAGAATTTGCTAGTTTTTATAAAAATTCTTGATCTATTGAATCAATTGCTGCATAAACACCCAATATTTGTCTTTATCATCCTGACTTATTTTCTTACACTTAATTCCCTTGTACTCTTTTTGTTTTGTTGTAAGTGGTAATACTTTGCTTTTTCCCTTAGGACTGAAAAGTGTTCCACTGTGCAGATATACCATATCTTTTCTCCACTTAGTGGTCATGGCTCCTTCATCATATATTAAATTATGATATTCCTTTATTTCTGAACTTTCAATTCTGTTTGATCCATTAGTGCATTTTTATTCCAATACTATATTATTTTCATTAATACTACCTCATAGTATAGTTTAAAGTCAAGTCATACAATGCTTTCATTTATCTCCTTTATCCTTAGGAAGATTACTTTGCTATTTGAATCTTTTATGGTTCCATATAAATTTAAATACATTTTATTCTAGTTCCTTTAAAATATCATTGATACTTTAATGAGTGTTGAATTAAGTCTCAATAACACTTTGGGAAGAAAAGTCATTTTGCTTATAATAACTCTCCTGATCCATGGATATGGATTATCTTTCTACTATTTATATTTTACTTTATATCCATTAGTAGAGTTTTATAATTTTCATTATAAAGCCAGTTATACCATTAAAGCATCATTAATTCTTTATGATGAACTAAAGCCTTCACCTTTTTGGTTAGATGAATTCTTAACTGCTTGATTCTGTTTGATGTGGTTGAACATAGAATTATTTCCTTAATTTCTTTTCTCACTCATTATTTGTATATGAAGATACAGTAGATTTCTGTGTATTGATTTTGTAACCTGCCATTTTTCTTTATTCACTTATTGTTTCTATTATTATTATTATTATTGGTGGAGTCTTTAAGTTTTTCTATATACTGTCTAATACTATGTAATAATAAAGCATTCTGTAAATACAGTAATTTGATTTAATTTCCAATTGCAATTCCTTCTGTTTCCTAGTATTGTCTAATTATACTGTATAAACCTTCTAATATTAAATTACCTAGAATAGGTATGAGTGTAGGTAACCATAACTTACTCCTTATCTTACAGGGAAATCTTTGTTTTTTGACATCAAGTGTTATATTAATTGATATGACTTTTGTCTTTTCACTTATTGATATAATGTACTGCATTGATTAATTTACATATACTTAGCTAACTTTAAATTCCTGGGATAAATCCCACTTGATTATGATGTAGAATCCTTGTGATATATTACTGAATTTTATTTGATGGTGTTATGTTGAAGATTTTCACACCAATGTTCATCAGAGATAATGGTCTGTTGTTTTCTTATTCTAGTTTTGGAATAAAATGTATGAGGGAAATTACTTAGTATGTTGTAGATATATAAAAGTATTGAGAAAATGAATAGCTATAGAACTAATGATGTTTTAATGGTATAATAAAGTATAAAGTATTACTAGGGTATATTTTTATAATTGTAAATGAAAATTGTAAAAATGACAATGTCAAGGTAGCAGGGAATTTATTTATGTAATCTTGAGTACTTCTAGTATGCTGCAAACATATATGAAATTGGTTGTCTTGTGAAATTACAATTCTAGCAGGCACATGGTTCTTGATTAACTTATTCATTCATATAGACTTACAAATACCAGTTATAGGCTTGATAATGTTCCTTGTTTTTGGTACATATCAGTGAACATAGCAGGTTAAACTCAGTTCTTATTTTTTAAAGATTTATTTATTTATGCATATAGAACTGGGGTATAGGCCAGACGTGTGGGGGTGAGAAGATTCACCAGAGACAGAGTAGGGAGCAGAACAGGCAGATGGACTAAAATACACTGCTGAGGGGAGCAGCGGGCTGGTCAGGAAAGGTCTGCCACGCCATGTCAGTCACCTCCCTCTCCCGGATCAAAGTCATGCTAGAGTGGCAGCCATAGCTTCATAGTGCTGTGCTTTAACCTGTTGTGCCACCAGGGAGGGCCTTAAACTCTAGTAAACTCTCCTCATGTCAAACACCAAACACCATATAATGCAGTTAGAGAATAAAGTTTTTTTTTTTTTCCTTATTCTCTAACTGCATTATGTGGTAATTGACATGAAGACAGTTTACTTGTATAGGTTTCACATTCCTTCGAACAAGTGAAAATTCTATTTTTATTTCAT
>NW_004567126.1:4176511-4207951 GCF_000260355.1 Condylura cristata | reverse complement strand
TTTTTTTAAAGATTTATTTATTTATTCATGCAGAATTGGGGTACAGGCCAGAGATGCAGAGGGTGAGAGGATTCACCAGGGACAGAGTGGGGAACAGAGAAGTACACTGGCTGAGGGGAGCAGCTGGAGGGTCAGGAGAGGTCTGACGCGCCATGTGGATCTCCCCCAGGGCAGGCGGGGATTGAACTCATGTGGAAGTGACTTAAGCTTCTTAGTGCTGTGCTTTAACCCGCTGTGCCACCAGGGAGGGCCCTGATATTAACTTTTTACAATGAAACAAAATAAATTTTTGAGGCATTATGCAATGCATATAGAGGTGCATATGCATTATACAGATGTCTTTATTTAGTTCTTACAAATATTTGATGAAATATATATTTTCCCAAGTTACACATCAGACTTTTGGAGGCTAGTTTAGTTGTCTCAGGATAAACATTTCCTTTATGGCAAAACTGGACTTACAATCCATCTATTTATTAGTCTAGAAGGCATGTTGTTTGTCAAAGTGCTATCATTATTGATCAACTAGGAAATGGTTGACTAGTTGATGACAGTTGTATACATCTCAAATATTTATTCCTTAGTTGCTGAGTATCATAAAATGGTTCCTTTTAACTGGTAATTTCATAGAACATGCAATGCCCCTGACTCTGAATGTTCTAGGAATACCTGCTTAGAGAGATAGATACGCATATACATAGAACCAAAAACAATATTTATTGAAAGACTCTTCTTATGACCTATTCTTGACTATTTCAAACACAGTCAGTGTTCTAAACCCAGGGGCCCAGTGTGGTGCTTTAAGTCTCACCAATAGGGTGTAATGAAACTGCAGTATAGAGGAGCACAGCATTCAGCAGTGACTACAGTGAGTCATACCCATGCATGATTTCTGACATGTGTAGAATGCTGGGCATGTCAGTGGTTTGTTTTCCACTGGAAAAAAATTGGAAGGCAGTGCAGTGTTTTGGAAATACATGAGTTTTACAGCCTTTTCAAGTATACCTGAGTCCAGAACTAATCTCAGACACTTTCAGCTGCACAGCTGTCTAACTAGCAAGCCCTCTCTGAAACTCAGGATGCTGAGCAATAAAATGAAAGTAATAATCATGTTCTCCAATAAGATTAGAAACTATTTGTGAAAAATGCTTGGCACTTAATAGGTGTTCAGCAAATAGAAGATTTAAGTATATGTCCCATGTCACTCATTCTGTCTAGAAACCCTTTCACTTTTCTTACTGGGCAACATAGTTTCACTTTTCACTACCCAATGCTAATCTCCACTTCTCTTTGAATCCTGGGCCTGCCGCTCAGAATTAGATACCTTGCCTCTGTGTGTTGACAGCACTTTGACCTGACTTGTGATAGGACACACCACCTGTTCATGTGTGCTCACCTCTCCATCATTTTACACTAACTGTTAGTTCTTGAGGTCAAACTGTCTGATTCACACTTCTGTCTACAGAAGGAGAAACTAACACAGTTTCTCTGGAATGCATGAATGAATGAGAAAGCTGACACCAGAAGGCAGCATATAGATACAGGAGTTACTCAGCATTACGCAGAAACAAGTCCATCTCTTACTTTCCAATCTTCTGCTGAACTAATGATTAGGAAAAAATTACTTTTGATTAAAAAAAAAACAGAAAAAATTATAGGTAAGAAAGAAAATGAAGGGCCTTTCCTGGTGGTGCAACTAAAGCATAGCACTATGAAGCTGTCCACAGCCACGGCAGCATGAGTTAGGTCCCCAACCAGGAAGCTGACCCTCATGGCACAGCAGACCTCTCCTGTCTCACCTGCTGCCCCCCTCAGCAGTGTATTTTGGTCAGTCCTCCTGTTCCCACTCTCTCTGGTGAATCCTTTCACTGCCTGCACCTCTGGCCTATACCCCAGTTCTTGTATGCATAAGTAAACAAATCTTTAAAAAGAAAGAAAATGAAAATATATTGCATGATGTGTCCATTTTCTTGACAATTATTTTACTTCTGGCTTTTACTTACAAATATTTAGAGAGTAAAAATTTAAAAGTAACTACCTATAAGACTGTATTTAGATGCCCAAATACCCACTCTGTCAGTAAGTGCTGTGTACCACAGACTGATGTCACACTATGACAGTAATATATTTAAAGTCAGACAACACCTTGGAAGAATCTGGTCACTCAGTGTGACACAAGAGGTTACTCTGAGTTTATACCTGAATTTTAACTGTAATGGCAATCAGTTATAATGAAGTACTTTGGGAACAGAGAGCCAGAAGGATCAAGTAGGAAAATGTCATTTTGTATCAGAAAATTTTCAGTAGCAGAGATGTCCAATAATGGAGAAGATCGATAAGTTAGTTAAATGTAGATAGAATTCAGTACATAGGATACAGCTTCCACTAAGAGCCATTCACTGTCCCAAACGTTTCACAATCATTATGATACAGTTTATTAACTAAAACCTATTATTTTCCCTATATCTAATCCTTATTACACATAGCATTTAACTTGACCTTTTTAATGACCTTCAAATGTGGGATAACATTTTGCTTTATAGAGTAGATAAGAAAAGAATGTCAACAAAGGCTCCATCTTTAACTCTGTGTCAGAGAAAGTTAGTGGTGCCCGAAGAACATATTCAAACTCACCCATATTGATAGAGGTTTGTTGTTGTTGCTAGTGTATACGTATTTAAAATAATAATATGTCCTATGGTGATGGCTCACAGGTGAGTTGGTGGTGGGAATTTTATGGCATCTACACCTGAGAGGAGAATGTATGCATGGTACAAAAATGAACAATGCCTAAACCAAGTTACAAATGAAAAATTAATAAACATTTTTATTGTATTTTATCTTTAGAGAAGTTTTAGGTTCACAGTGAAGGTACATAGAAGGTACTAAGATTTATCCAATGTTCCCCATGATCAACATTCCACACTACATTCATACATTGCTGCAATTGATCACCCTTTATCAACACATCATTATCACTGTCATTTACATTAGGGTTCATTCCTGGTGTTGTAATTCTGTGGGTTTTGTCAAATGTAGACTGTAGTCACTATTGTGTTGTTATGCAAATGGCTCTGTTGCCCTAACCTGCTTCTGTATACCTCTGATGCATCCCCCTGCCTCACCATTGGCAACTGCTGACCATTTTATCTTCATAGTTTTGCCTTTTGCAGAATCTCAGTGAGAATTGCATAGTAACAGCCTACTTACCCTTATAATATGCACGTAAATTTCCTCTAAGTCTTTTTTAATGGTTTGATAGCTTATTTCTTTGTGGTCCTGCATAATATTCCACTGCTCTGCATGTACCACAGTTTATCTGTTCACATGCTGAAGGGCATCTTGGCTGCTTCCATGTTTTGGCAATTGTAAGTAAAGCTGATATAAGCATTCATATGCAGGTTTTGTTTTGTGTGAGTATTAGTTTTCAACTCCTTTAGGTAAATTCTTTTTTTGTTTTGTTTTTTATAGATTTTTTTTATTTATTCATACAGAATTGGGGTACAAACCAGAGGTGCAGGGTCAGTGAGAAGCTTCACCAGAGACAGAGTGGGGAGCAGAATAGGCAGATCCACAAAGTTCACTGCTGATGCGGAACAGGGGACGGGTCAAGAAGGTCTGTCACAGCATGTGGATCATCTCCAAGGCTGGGGATCAAACTTGTACTGAAGTGGCTACCACTAGCTTTTAGTGCTGTGTCCTTGCCTGTTGTGCCACCAGGGAGGGCCCCTTTAGATAAATTCTAAGCAGTGTGATAACTAAATTATTTAGTAAAAGTTATTTTAGTTATAAATTACCAAGTTGTCTTATGAAGTGGCTGCACTGTTTACATTCCTACCAGGGTTCTTCTTTTTCCACATCCAGGATTGGGTGTCAGTATATGTACTCTGTAGTGCTGTCCAATTTTAATTTGCAATTTGCTGTCCCATTTTAATTTGCAGTTTTCTAGTGATATTGGTTGTTGAGCATTTTTTAACATTCATAATCTTGTATCTCTATACCTTCTTTAGTGAGATGTATATTTAGGTCTTTGGAATAATTTTTAATCACATTTGTTTTTAATAAGTTTTAAGAGTCATTTGAATATTTTAGGTAACAGTCCTTTTATAAAAATAATCTGTTGAAAATATTTTCTTTCAGTCTATGTTTTTTCCTACCATTCCCTCAACATTATCTTCCACAGAGAAGGTTTTAATTGTAGCAAAATCCTGCTTACTAATTGTTATCTTAGTTGTGAGAGTCATACTCTTCATAGCCTCTCTAGAACATTACTACACCCAGGGATTCAAGGTTTTCTTCTGTTATCTTCTGGGAATTTTATATTTTCGCATTTATTTTTTCTAAGTCCTTTTGAGTTAATTTTTGTGAAGATTGTAAGACCTGTATCTAGATTAATGATTTTCATATGTGCATGTCCAGTTGTTCCACCACCATTTTCTAAAAGGAATATCTGTTTTCCATGCTTTTCCTTCTCAAAGATCAGTTGACTGTAGTTATGGGATCTTTTCCTTGGCAACCTGCTCTGTTCTGTTGATCTGTTTGTTTCTTTTCTTCCCCAGTAGAAGACTATCATTGTGACTACTGCAGCTTTATATTAAGACTGGAAACAGATAGTGCCCACCCTCTACGTTTGTTCTCTGCTACTGTACTGCCAATTCTGGTTCTTTCCCTCTTTGTGCTCCATTTATCAATATCCACAAACTGACTTAGTTGATTTTGACTGGAATTTTATTGAATCCTGACATCAAGTTGGAATAATAAGGCTTTTAAAGTAAGTTTCAGTAAAAACTATGACTTGATTTTCTGGAAATGAGATATACTGACATGAATATTCTTAACAAATAATAGATAAAATGTCTTTAAAAGGGAATATATTCTCTTCATTGTAATATTAAAAAAATATATTTTCATATTAGAAAGCGTTGCATGATAAATTGATTCTAGTTCAGCAGGCTAGGGAAACTACAAGCCTGTAGGCAGTCTATGCAAAAGAAGTGAATGTCTGAGTGTTTACACTATTAATAATTGCCTAGTCCCTTATGGTTTCATAGCTTCTGCCAAGTCTCATTCATAATACTACCTCATGCTGCCCAGAGTTCATGAAGAAGACTAGATTAAGGATAAAAGAAATCCTTTGGGTGAAAATTTGTAAAGATAATCATTTGCCTCAAAGGTAAGTGTACTTGCTAGACATTTGATTTCAAACCCTGGTGACTATTTTACATTTATGTTCTTTCTGTTCGATTAAAGATGTTCACAAGATAAGTTTTGAAACTAAAACCATCTCATATGAGTTTCCTGAGATCCTTTAGGTTATACGTGCAAAGGCAATATGACTTTTCCACAGATTACTTTTCCAAAAACTAAATGTACTTCCTGCTCTTGCCAGGTTCCTAAATAAACACCCGAATGATAACTAAGATAGAAGATTTTCAAGTTTCTAGACTAGACTATAATTTTTTAGTTGCATATGTATACATATATTTATGAATTATATGTGCATGCACTAATATACTGTCATTTTATGGAAATATGAAAATGCAAAAGGATGACATTTAAAAGGATAAGCTATAATACATATATAAATATGAAGTTAAATGCCAAGAATACCAACTAAGAACATAGAGTACATTTGCTTTGAACAACTGAATTGGATAATGGAGAGGTAAGGATGCCTCACATTTTTATTAAAATTTTTCCACTTCATAAAACATTTGTCTTATTAGACAGTAAAAGTTTATTTGAATTTTGAATTATTTTCCCTATACAATATTTTTTTGAAGAAAAATATTTATTCATGCATACAAGAGCAGGGGTGCAGGCCAGAGGTGTAGGGGTGACAGGATTCACCAGAGACAGAGTGGAGAGCAGAACAGGCAGATGAACTGAAATATACTACTGAGGGGAGCAGTGTGTGAGACAGAGAGGTCTTCTGTGCCATGTGGGTCACCTCCCTGGCTGGTGATGGAACTCGTGCTGCAGTGGTTGGGAATAGCTTCATAATAATGCCCCTTAACCTCTTGTACCACCAGAGAGGCCTCATAATAATATCTTAAGTACCTACAAATATACAGAATTTGGAAATCCTTGGTCTAAACTCCTTTGCTTTAGCATGAAGAATGCTAAATTAAAATACTGTATTCTATGTTAGAAATAGCATTTGCAAGACAAAAGGGTAATAAGACATAACTGAACAATTGATTAAAGATTCTGAAATTTATTTCATTTTCATATACTTAGTTAATTAGCAATATGTAATTTATTGAATATCTATTTCCAGGCAATAGGCAAGATACTTGAGATTTAGAAATCAAGCATAAGCAGGACTGAAAATGGAAAGATCTGATACCCAACTGAACTGTTATTTTTTAATATTACATAACTTACTGGTTTTCAGCTTATATTTTTAAGTATGCAAAAAGGAAAGGCACAATAGAACTTCCAGATTTACAGAAATGCTTTGAAGATCTTACAAGCTCATGGTTCAATTATGGGGGCAACTTTGAGTTAAATGTTCAGGTTTTTCCTTGAAATATAAGAAAAGAGGACATCACAAAGGATAATAGTTGGTGGGTATATGAATCAGCAGTACAGATAAGAAACAATGAATATAGTAAAGCAGTAACATAGGGATGAAAATAGAACATTCCTTGAAAAGAAAAAAATGGGCAGGTAAAAATAAAGCCTAAAACTGCAGACAAGTGCTTGGGTAGGAGAAGCTAGTTAAATGCTATGATGTCACTTACCAATGGTCAATACCCATGGGCTAGTGAGTCACAGTAGCAGTCAGTCCATTTTTACTAAACTGTTTCGTATTTTACAATTATTTGAAAATGTACAAATAAAACTTAGAAATCTGATACTGTATTCAACATCTAATCAATAGTTAATATTATCAGAGTTGGTATTATAGATATTCAGCTTAGGATCTAAACATGAAGAGGAATTCTGATATGCTTGTGTTGTGGTTGTAGAGTTCCAGGTTTTTCTTGGCAATCAGTTTTCATAAGTGATGACTAAGGCCTGTAATCACTCTAAATATTTGCTACCATAAGGTGTTACCTCTGGAAAGCAGAGCAAGTGAGACTTCTGTGGGCTCAAAGGAGGACTGTTCACTGTAAGAGGAGTAGGCTCTTCAAATTTCAGAGTTCGTATTTCAGTTACTCTTTGGTAAAATGGTTTGACCCTTGTGTCAATTTCAAAATAAAATGAGATGGACGCCCTCCTCCATTTTCAGTCTTTTTGCTATATCATTAAACATTCTATATCCCTGTGTTTATCCAGTTGCACAACAAATCAATAGCACATGAATTTTCCACCCACTTTAGTATTTCTTACATTGACTTATATTGAACAGTAGTAAAACTTCAAAATAAACAATTTCTTGGAGTTGTTTTATGTGGCTATGAGAATCTCAGATTGAAATCTAACTCTAAGTCTAAGAATAAAAAAAAAGTGTTTTTTACTTTTTTTAAAGATTAACTTATGCATAAAGTACTGGGATACAGGCCAGAGATGGGGGAGAGAGGGGATTCATCAGAGACAGAGTGGGGAGCAGAACAGACAGATTGACTGATATATATTGCTGAGGGGAGCAGCAGGCAGATTTGGAGAGGTCAGCCATGCCATATGGGTCACCTCCCTGGCCAGGGGTGCTGCGGACAGCTTCTAGTGTTGTGCTTTAACCCTTTGTGCCACCAGGGAGGGCCAGTTCAGGATTTTTAATGCAACATGATTCTACAGATAATTTTGAAGCCCTCCTTTACATCTGGCATTCTTGTTGCTTGAAGAAATGCAAAGATAGGATTTCGGTATAATTCAGAGAATGTTTATTTAATGGATACCTACTTTTATCTGGCATTCCATTCAATATTAAGATGCAGAGATAGTTTAAAATACGTATTCCTTTTGCTCAGAAAGATTATAGTTTATCTGCAATGAAAACATTATGTGGTGATTGCTATGATAAGTGGAAAATACCTTACCAGGTTAGATGTGTTAAGTGGCATTAGCAATGAAAAACTAAATGTTTATGGCTTTTAATAAGGGTCATTTAAATTAGTTTGAGCAGATTATAAAGACAGAGATAAGGGTTAGATGGAGCAATTCTTTCACATAGAAGAAATAGCTTGCTGAAGTGTCAGGGACTTTTAGAAAACAAATTGAATTAATATTGTGATTGCTTAAGCTGAGGTTATTGGTACGTTGCCACTATCCTCCTGATAATTATTTCTATAAACCTAGACTGTTAACTGAGAAGACCTGTGCTAATACACCGAGGGAATTTATTCTGACTTACCCAGATGGACACTGTATCTGCCACCAGGACAAACCAGAAATGGCAGAGTGTTAGAATCCTGGAAGCACCTCTCAAGCAGTGGTGATTGTGAGAGGTCACCCAGTGCCAGAACATCAGGACACCTAACAATCAACAAGTAGAAGAGACAAATGATAGGGTGAAGGTATTATCCAGCTGCTAGCCACTAAGTTCATTAGTCATTCAGGGTCCCAGAATAGCCAGGATTAGAAGATTGAAGATGATGAGGCCTAGGATAGAGCATGTGATAGAACCTGTAGTATGGATACTAATAATGTAAATCTTCATTTCTCATCCAAAGCACAGCAGTTCACAGATGACTACTTGAACTCTCAGATCGGCTAGTCTCCATCTTTGGTACCGTACTTTCACCATTGTGCTTGTGGACATGTAGCCATTGGTGACAGATGGAGGGTTAGTGTGGTCCTGTATCACAAGCTCCATCTAACCACATCTGAGTATCTAGTATGCTGCTTAATGTCTAAACTGTTATCAATATCAGCTGGTGTCAGCTCTGGGTGTTGTGCTGTTCTCTAGGAAGGTAAAATTCTTCCCAATGTTTGTTCTCATGGAAAGACATTATCAATAGTAGACCTACAAAGAGTGTCATAGCCTAATTATTTCAGGCTGACTATCTCACAGAATATCTGAATTACTGTTATAGGATCTCATATGTTTTAGACACATTTTATGGAAAAGGAAGTGTGACAACATTTTAATAATCAACAAATCAATTAGTTATACCATTACTCATCCACCCACATTTCCCAGGAGTTCCCATTCTGATAGAAGATTGGGAAGCCGTAAAGGCTTAGTGGGAGTGCAAATTTGGTGTTCATGCCTATGGATCTGGTATAGATAGCAGTGATTTCTGATATTTGGGATCCCAGATGGATGAACCAAGGGGGAGAATTAGGACTGTAATCCATCATCATCATTCTCAGTGATCCACTTGGAAATTTGTGCTTCTCACAAATTGTGACTCTCCTGAATTAAGATTTCTGAATCTAATGAGAGTTCATATGCAACTAGGATTCCATAAGGCAAAAATCTATGACCAGCACTATTTATTTTAGATTCTTTAAACAAATGGACACAGAAATCTGTTACTGTACTGATAGGATTGATCATGTATGATAATTTTATGTATCAACTTTAGTCGGCCACACTTGCCCAAATACTTGGTGAAACATTATTTTGGGTATGTCTGTAAAGATATAATTGGATGAGATTAACACTATGTATAGAAGATTGTCCTTTGTATTTTTTTTAAAATACAGATTACCATCATTCCAAAGCAATTCAAAAGATTTATTTATGCATACAGAACTGGAGTACAGGCCAGAGGTGCAGGGGTAGTGAGAGGATTCACCAGAGATAAGCGTGGGGAGCAGTGCTGTGCTTTAACCTATTGCACCAGCAGGGAGGGCCCTATCAAGACTTTTAAAACCTTAAAGTCTCTTCAGAATTGAGACAATACCTATTTTCCAAAACTTAGCCCCTACCTTTTTGATCATTTCATATTGTATGTTTTGTTTTCCATTAAAATTACAAATACCAAGGAAAGTCTTATTCTGAATGTCATTCATGTCACTAGGCAGGAATAGTAAACTATCCACTACATCTTTTAGCATAACTAAAATGAACAAATGATCTAATTGATAAATCATCCTGTTATGAAGTTGGTGTCAGTGAGCATCCATGTGGTCCCATCTGTAAAGTCAAGTTTGTGGTCTGGCTGTCCAAGAACAAGTGCCCAAGTGCTATGACATTGTACCATCATTAAAGACTCTGTATCATTTGATAACTCTTTATAATGTTTTTTGATTTGATGTTTCCAACAGTAACTTTCAATGTCATTTTAAAATTGATGTTGTGTTGTATTATGGAATTTGCACTGTAGAGATAGTGCCTTTGAGTAGTGTTCAGGACATGGACATGCACATACCATGGAAAGACATAGAAAATATTTTAGGAACATTTAAGAAAATGATCGTAATTTACTGATACACTTTTCAATATTGTAGTGGAATCAGAAACATAAAAAGACTCAAAACAAAATTTATCTTCATGATTATTCCAGTTCTAACCTATGCTCTTTGTAGGGAACCTTATCTCACATGAAAAGTAACCCAGAAAGAAAAGAGTTATGAATGGTTTAGGAACAATATTTTTCTTCTAAATTTTTTTTTCTTTAAAAAAAATTAGCAATGCAATATGTGTAGCAGGTATATCCTGTACTTTTTAACTATGAAAATATTTTAGCTGACTCTGAAAAATATGGTGGTAACCATAGGAGAAGGGAAAGGTGGAGGAAAAGGCAGAAGGGGTAAATTTGATAGTGTGATTTACCAAGAAATTCAATGTGGGTAAGTGAAGCATAGACACATTTCAAGGTGCAAAACTATGCTTGTGAAATTACATAAACATTTAAACCATTGATAAAATGTAAATTTTGGTTAAAAATTCCAGTTAATTAACCTAAATCTACAAAATCTTTTTTTGTTTGCAACTTACTAGGAAGAAAGATGAACACAATAATATTGAACACTTGCAAGCACTACTTAGATATTTTTTAAGCATGTAATTATTTTTTTAAAACCCCTTTCTATCTGTTTATTTTTTGCTTTGACTTTTTTTAGACATTCTATCTACCTACCTACCTATCTATCTATATATCTATCTATAATAGTTTATTTTTACATCATTTTGAGCATTTTTGCATCTCATTTGCAATTCCCTTAGGCTTCCCATCACCAAATCACCCATGTGCCATGACCATAGTCCAGTGCACTTCCCTCCACCCCCACAAAATGTCTCTGGTATATAGCTGCTCATCATTATCATTTAATTTTCTCGCCTGTTCTGTTATATTCCTGCTATGAGAGAAACCATCCAGTATTTTTCCTTTTCTTTCTGGCTTATTTCACCAAGCATGATCTTTTCAGTCCATCCATGTTGCTGAAAAGACACGTGTTTCTTTCTTTGTTTCTTTTTTTGTTTCTTTCTTTCTTTTGGGTGGGTTGTTGATTAATATTTCATTGTGTGTATGTACCACATCTTTTTAATCCAGTCATTCATTTTTGGGCATTTGGACTGTTTCCATGACTTTCCAATTGTGAATAAAGCAGCAATAAACATGGGGGTGCAGGTATCTTTTTGAATCACTGTTTTTGTGTCTTTTGAGTAGATACCTAGGAGTGGGATTGCTGGGTTGTAGGGAAGTTCCATGTTTAACAGTTTGAGGAATCTCCAAACAGTTTTCCATGGTGGTTGTACTAGTTTGCATTCCCACGAGCAGTACAGGAGAATTCCTTTCTTTCCACATCCTCACCAACATTTGTTATTGCCAGTTGTTTGAAGATGTGCCATTCTCAGTGGGGTGAGGTGGTATCCCATTGTGGTTTTAATTTGCATCTCCCTTATTACAAGTGATGTTGAACATTTTTTCATATGCTTGTTCGCCATCTGCATTTCCTCTTTGGTGAATTGTCTTTTTAGCTCTACTGCCCATTTTTTGATGGGGTTGTTTACTTTATTTTTGTTGAGTTTCATCAGTTCTCCATATATTTTTGTGATCAAACCTTTATCGCTAGTTTTATGCTATGTTTTATGTTATCACTGTTTATTTTAGTATTTAATTACATTCTCAATTTTATGAAATAGTAAATACTACAGAAAGCAATTACAAGACCTGAGTTGATAAAATTGTCTGAAAGTTCCTGCACATATTACATCACCTCCAGGATTATTGTTTTCTATCGCTCATCTAAACTGATCTAAATAGGCACTCCAGAGAGGAAGAAGGGTCATTTTTGACTCATGGTCTGCC
This sequence comes from Condylura cristata, assembly GCF_000260355.1. Classification (NCBI taxonomy): domain Eukaryota; kingdom Metazoa; phylum Chordata; class Mammalia; order Eulipotyphla; family Talpidae; genus Condylura; species Condylura cristata. The sequence goes on along the minus strand of NW_004567126.1, from coordinate 4,195,802 downwards.
TCAAGATAATGCTAATGCAATAATCTTAAACACAGTACACCCACCACTAGATAATAGATATGTTTCACATAAGACTATATTAAAAACATACATTCTTATCTTTTATCAGTCCTGCACAAAATGATTTGGTGTGACCAAATCAGCTTTATTTCTTAGCTTGGAAAATATTAACTAAAGAACCTAATGTTTCATTTTAAGCTATTAATGTATATTATCAGACACAATGAAAGTGTGCTGTCAGTGATTAGTCAACTTGATGATAAACTCCTAAAAATAGACTTTAAAATAACAGCATATCAAAATAATTTAAAACTATGCTATAAGAGAAGTTTTGTTATTTACCATTAAACAACTATAACCATATATTACTTTTTAGAATTTGTATTTGTATACTTATTATTTATTCATTAATATTACCACACCTCCATCATTCTTTTCCTAGAGATCCATGACAAATCCATGACAATCTCCTGTTTAAAGGAAAAAGACTACACACAATCTGAAGTCAGAAGTTGATGGCATAGTGTAAAATTAGACAAAATACTACCTTATATAATGCTATAATCTGTGATTTTTCATAGTCTTTTCATCTCTAGACAGAGACATAAGATGAATTGATTAGTGGGTTGTGAGTAGAAGTGCCCTGAAGTATTTGCAGAATGTCACCCTCCAATCCTCACAATGGCAAAAGGCTTTGCTACAATGGAGGTGACTGGAGATCAAAGCTGTGATTTGTTGAGACACTGCACAGAAAACCAATACATAGCCTTACACCCATGGGGCCATAGTTTGAGCAACAAGGAAAACACTGAAGTTTTAAACTTTTTTGTGTGTGCTAGCATTATATTCTCATTCCTGGCTTTTGCAATAATTTTGCCTTTTTAAAATTAACATTGAGAATGAACTAAAAACTTAGGGACTTATTTAGTAAGGGGAAGGAGATCGCAGATTAGTGCTCACTTAAAAATAGGTTATAGAGGGTCCTCCCTGGTGGTGCAGCAGGTTAAAGCACTGCACTAAGAAGCTTAAGCCACTTCCTCATGAGTTCGATTCCCGCCTGCCCTAGAGGAGATCCACATGGCATGGCAGACCTCTCCTGACCCACACACTGCTCCCCTCAGCAGTGTACCTCATCGATTTGCCTGTTCTCTACCCCATTCTGTCTCTGGTGAATCCTCTCACCCTCCACACCTCTGGCCTGTACCCAAGTTCTGTATGAATAAATAAATCTTTATAAAAAAAAAAAAGAAATAGTGCTGCCATGAGCATAGGAGTGCATGTCTGTCTTTGAATTAGTGTTTCTTTATCCTTCAGATCGATACCTAGGCGTAGAACTGCTGGATCATTTGGCAGGGCCTTCCCTGTTGTGCTATTGAGCTAAGTTTTTATTTTAAGGGGCATTTGTAGCATGCATAGGCCTGCAAGTTCTCCACAGCAAACATTTCATCCTGTTGCACAGCTGTAGCAGTTTGTAGTGCCAACTCAGCTATGGATTCTCTTCTGTTTAACATTATTTGTTGACTCCTGAGCATGCTGCAAGAAAACATGGTGATATTAAGAGAGAGTCTCTGCTCTTCAGCAGATCACATGTCAAAAAGCATCTAATATCTGTGAGTTGAAATATTTGTTGAGAAGGGTGGGAATCACCCTTTTCTAGGATGAAAAATCTCTTGTAGTTACTCACAAGCTATGGAACAGACAGACTAATAATGGACTTACTGCCCACATAGACATTGAATCACAGATAAAAGTTGCAACTAATTAATCACATAACCCTTCCAAAGTTATTGTACTGCTAAGCTGCTCTGGGAGAAGAGCAGAACCTAAACATTGCAATAAATTAATTGGAAGCAGAAGTCCTTGTTTCTAAACTCCAGTTAATAATTCAAATCAATGTCTGGCTGTGTGACTCTGGGCAACTCAAGTTGCTGGGACCTTTGGTCTCTCATCAGATGTAAAACAAAGTGATCTTGAGACAAAGTGATTGTTAAGGTCCTAGTAACCAAAGAACATGGTTTTTAAAGTAGGTTTACACATTAAACAGAGATAATATGGCAGTTCATTAAAACTGAGAAAAACTGAGGGAAAGGATGTTCATTTTTTTATTATTTATTAAGAATTGTCTGATTTTTTTCAGGTAAAATTTCCCAGGTGTATCAAATGCAAAATAGAGATAAAAAATCCACCAAACTATTTTTTTTCAATTTTATATATATTTTACATGATTCTTCATTTTTGTACAACAAATGTTTTCCTTTTTAAGGTGTAGTGCGTAGATTCCCACCACCAAATCACAGCCCTGCACCATCACCATAGTTCCTTGTGCTCTTCCCTCCCCCTGATCCTTCTTCCTCCCCTGCAGAATGCATCTGATTTGCAGTTGCCTGCTGATTTTGATTTTTGATTTATTAATTTTTTTTCTTCGACTCTTATTTTGCTCCTCTACATTCCTCCTGTAAGTGTAGTCATCTGATATTTTTCTTTTTCTTTCTGGCTTATTTCACTGAGCACAAAATCCAAACTAATCTTAATTGAAGTTTGGAAAGCAAAGAAATGAGGAAAAGAGTGACATTACTCATAGGAACACAAATTCACTGCAAAGGTAAAATTGTATTTAATGCCAGGAGTGATTAGGTGCAGGTTCGCATGACGTCTGTATAACATTTCTCTATATCCTTCTAGTTTGATAGGCAATTAGCACTCACTAAGGAAACTTTAGTCTTAAAAAGTTAATTTTAGTCTTCTTAAAAAGGTTTTACTCAATCACAACGTAAATACAAAGAAATCTATTCTTCAGCATGTTTGATATCTTTACTTTCTCTGCTTATACACAACAGCAAAAAAGTTAAGTACAAATGTTTCCTGTTAGGTATGTGACTAAAGGTACAAATGTAAAGACAGTGAGGGTTTATCTAAACATGAATTTCTTCGATGCCTGGTTCAATTACAGACATAAAATGACTCTTAGGAATTTATCCCTACATTTTTGGGTTCATTTTCATAAAACTAAAAAGCAAATAAATATATATAACTTAGGAAAACTTAGTCAATAAAAATATTAAAACATAGCATAGATATATCTTTTTTCAAGAATGCATATAAAACCCCAAAGTTAACTATGGTGAATTTGGTGCTGTAAGCAATAAACTTGAAAATTAAAGTTATTTACTTTTTAGTAAAATATTTTCATTTTACTAGAGTTGAGCCAAAATGCTTTATATTTAAGCCTAGGAGGTCAACATGATTTCTGGAGCTTAAAAAAAAAAAAATCTGATATTACTGGCAAGCATATAGGTTATATCCTCCTAATCAGGAAGAACTGGCTTGCAAAAGGCTGCACAGACTGTAGAACAATGGCTGGATTTCATATTTTCTCTTCCTCTGTTGTTTGCCAAGCTGAGCCCCATTTCTGGAATTGCTTCCACCTTTCAATCCCCGTAATGTTATAGTGCTAGTCAACTGCAAATATGAAAGCTTTTTTCAGATAACAGCTGTTGGCCTTACTCTGTATATTTTAGTGTGTTAACACCATTTGGGGCATTTGGTGATTGCTCTGGCCATGTTTATAAAAATAGCTAATGTGGCCCTCCCTGGTGGCGCAGCGGGTTAAAGCACTGCACTAAGAAGCTGAAACCACTTCCGCATGAGTTCGATTCCCGCCTGCCCAGGAGGTGACCACATGGCGTGGCAGACCTCTCCTGACCCACCCACTGCTCCCCTCAGCAGTGTACTTCATCAGTCTGCCTGTTCTGCTCCCCACTCTGTCTCTGGTGAAGCCTCTCACCGCCCCTGAGCCTCTGGCCTGTACCCCAGTTCTGTATGCACAAATAAATAAATCTTAAAAAAAAAAAAAAGCTAATGTTCTTCAAAACAAAATGACAAAAAAAAATAATAAATAAAAATAGAAGTCTTCTCTACACTCTAAGGGGATTCAGTAGGTGACACGATTCACCTTTTCCCTGGGGGGGGGGGTGAGTCGTCATCTCTCTTAACATTCTGAACAGAGATTATGTAAGATCTTACAGATTTTAGTTCAAGAACTATTAATAGCATATTGTTCAATGAATCTCCTAAAGACTTACAACAGAGAAAAGTGGTGTCTTTGAAAGGTAAACAGAGAAGCAATACTAATTGGAGCAAAGCAGATTAATGTAAAACAATTTGAAAAGGGAAAAAGGGAACTCTCCTACACTTCTGGTGAGAATGTAAACTGGTGCAACCTCTATGGAAAGCTGTGTAGAGATTTCTCAAACTGCTAAAAATGGAGCGTCCACATGATCCAGCAATTTCACTCCTAGGTATATATTCAAAGGATACCAAAACAGTAATTCAAAAGAACACCTGCACCGATAGTTATTGCTGCTCTATTTATAATAGGGAAAATGTGAATATATTATTTTTACAATATTACTAGTATGTAATTCTATTGAAAATTACTATGTATTAAACATGACTGCAAATAACATGAATGTGTGTATGTTATGTATATGATTGTGTAACTTCTGCTAACCTGAAATTTGGGGTTCAAAGTGCTAAAATGCCTTATCTAGGCCCCACATTAATAAGTGACAGAATCAAGTTTCAAAGTCAGGGCAAATTTTTACCCCTTGCTTATCTAAACACAGTCTATAACATTGAGATAGACAGTTTATTGAACATTGAAGAACAGATGTTGCACAGGTTTTGAATCTTAACCAAGGCATATGTTGAGGAATGGTTGATAAAATATTTAGTGCATTCCCAGGGCACTCAAAAAGAAATAGAAAAATAGTTAGGGTTATTGAAGTTCCCTCCAGATATCCTCACAGGGGAAAAGAACAAACATTGGTCTATGAAATGTGATATTTTCCCTCAGTAGCAAAACTGCCTCATTATGAAACTGTTGTTGTTGTAATGCCTGTGATGTGCAAATCAATTCAAAAGCTTTCATGATGGGTCTGTCACCAAATAAGCTTCTCATGTGTCTGGCTTTCTTTGTAGGTCTATCTTAGGAAAGGAAAAAAAAAAGTATATACATATGTAAAGTAAGTAGATAAGCCTGCCTAAGAGCTGTTTTTCATTAAAAATTAGCTGAATGTTTTCATAGTTTGTAAGTTTAATTAATAGAATTGTGGGAGAAGGGTATTCTGGCACTTACTTCCATTGCAGTGGGGGGTCACCATGGTGGGTTCCTTGAGAAGGAGTCAATCAACCTTCTTTTGCCTACATCCTCTCCAGGCTCCTCTCCACCTTGTACCAGAATTGCCTAGAAAATTGCAGTTTGTGAAGAGCCTCAGTCCAGCCCCTCACATGCATTATTCCTGAATGCCATGTCCTTCCATCATTCCTCAATTCTGTATTCATTATTCTGCTTTGAACATATCCCAGGAATTTCCTGCTTCAGGAAAATGTCTTTGCTCTCTTATTTGGGCAAAAGTCTTTGTCACTGTGTTTTTAAGTCCTTTTGTGTATAGTGTTATACCAGTTACAGGTTGCCATTCTTAATGCCAGCACTATGAACTCTTTGAAGACAAGCCTCTTACTTATCTTTGTCTTCTCAAATTGTACTCTGCCATTGAGTAGGTGACCAATTTTTTTTACTCAATATTAACTGGAAACCCCTGACTGCACAACAGCAAAATAAAAACCAATTCCTGGAGTCTGGCAAAAATGATTTACTGGTTGATTTGAAAAATAATATTAAAGGATTATTTTAAATTATCTGTCTGGTCAGCACGGTTAGGGTTCTTGGTCTGTAGTTATAATTAAAGCAAAATACCATTTAAATTTATTTCTTCTTGTAATCTCTCCTAGGCAAGAAATTATATCCATTTTTTTTTAAGAACAATGAAACATGCAAGTTTGTTCCAGAGTTAGAACAAAATCAGCATCACTGAATGACAGAAAATCAGAATTGAACATAGGGACAGAAGACTGAATAAAAATATGGCAAGATGCCCAGGCAAATCTCAATTTATGACTGTAGAAATGGACTGACAATTAGATTTCCTGAATCACATCTTTGAGTTGATCTGTTTTCCCTTTTCATTTGTATGTTAGTAACATGTCAGAGAGGTTGTAAATAGATTGACTCATGCTATCTGTAACAAGCCCCTTCAATTATTTAGGAGTTCTGTCATGATGCAATTGTTTGTAAATGCAGAGAACACAATGAGTACATTGTGAGCACATGCAAATGTAAGTGTAGATAAAAGGCATTGCTAGTATCTACAGAAGGGAAAATAATTAACAAATTCATAAGGGTCACTCTTAAAACGCTGGTGTTAAGATTAATCCTTTGTTCATTTGAAAATATTCCCATAATGGGTTTACCACGTTTTCAATGATAAATGCTGATGTGCTTGAATTTATAAAGCAGTAAAGAAGAAAAGTGTACATTTTTACTCAAAAGGTGGAGAGGGCTGGTGGCCACCTTTGCTATTAATTCACAAATAAAGGCTGTCTCGGTGATCACTTTCCTACACTGCTATTTAAAACAGTTTTGTAGAGGGTAGTTATATGAATGTGTTGCCACTTATGATAATTCAATGAGTGTTCATCAAATTATGTCAGGAACTCCTACCAATACCCTTCTTGAGCTCTTTGGCTGGGTGATTCTCATGTGATCAGTCACTGCTTTGTGTTCCCAGACATATGCCTAGTAAGAAAAACATCTAGTTTTACATCTAAGTCATGGATCCATCTGAGTTAATTTCGGTGAATGGAGTCGGATCATGGTCGAGTTCCTTCCTTTGCATACAACTGAACAGTTTTCCTAACATCATTTATTGAAGAGGTTATCCTTGTTTCAGCATGTCTTTGGCTCCTTTGTCATAGAGTAACTGTCCATATATATATGTGGGTTTATTTTCTGGTTTCTCAATTTTACTTCATTCAGCTGTGTAACCAGTACCAGACTGTTTTAATTATGGTGACTTTATAATATAGCTTGAGGTCTGGAAGTGTGACACTATCTGTCATTCTCTTTCTTCATTGTAAAGATTTCTGTTCTATACAATGTCTTTTGTAATTACATATGAATTTTAGATGTATTTGCTCACTTAAAAGAATAATAATACATAAATAGATATATATATATATTAAAAAGTAAAAAACAGTCATCTGGCTTCAAAAGGTGATCTTAAAATCATTTTGTTTAGGACCCTCCCAGGTGGCACAGTGGGTTGAAGTGCAGCACTATGATGCTATCTGTAGCTATTAAAGCTGAGTTTGATTCCCCACCAGGGAGGTGACCCACATGGCATGCAGACCTCTCCTGACCTGCCTAATGCTCCCCTCAGCAGTGTATTCAGTACATCTGCCTATTCTGCTCCTCACTCTGTCTCTGGTGAAATACCTCAACCCCCACATAAACCCAAGTTCTTAGACGCATAAATGAATTTTTTAAATAATTTTATTTATTGTTCCCTTCAGGATTTTTCTTCTAATTTCTTTTGGAGAGGATGATAGAATTTATCAGATCATATCACCTAGACTTCTGGAATTTTGTGAGGACAAGCAAGTCAGATTCTAAAGTCTAAAGGTTTAAATACATATTTTTGGAAGTCCTCACTGCCCATCTTTTTAGTCCAGAGTGGAAGTTTCTATATAAATCCCACTGCAATTATTATTGAAAGTCACAATGATAACAGTGATTAGTCTCTTATCATGTCCTAGGCATTGTGCTAACCTATGCACATCAATAACCGCTTATAGTCCAGACAGCCAAGCCTATATTTATTACTGTTATTATCCCCCATTTTAAATATGTGAAACTAGGTAAAAAACAAGAGATTAGCTCACAACTAGTTGGTATTTCTGAAACTTGGGTTTTTTTTAATTTGTCTTGTTACTAGTATGACTATTCGCTGTTATGAATTCATTTACCTGATCTTATTTGATTCTTATACAATTTTGCACAATTGAAAGTCAGTCTAAATCATTGATGAAATTGACTAATGTATTATTTTGGTGATTTCCTAAAAATAAAAATAAAAATATATATGATTAGCCATATATATAATATGTGAAACTGTGACTCTCCCAGTTCATTTCATGCTGTTATTATGTGTCATTTTAACAAATATATGTACATATCCACCTAAAAACATACAGAGCTTTGGAGTAAAATTCTAAATCATCATTAAATTACAGTTAGATTTTTATAGAATTTATCAGATCATATCACCTAGACTTCTGGAATTTTGTGAGGACAAGCAAGTCAGATTCTAAAGTCTAAAGGTTTAGACTTTTCAATGTATAAAAAATATTCAATAATCTCATTTTTCTAGTTATTTTCACAACCAATTTTAGGTTAGTGGCTCCTAAATAAATATAGAGAGATAAATCTTTATCTCCCTATATTCCCTAGTGTACTAGACAATCTTGCTAAACATTTCAGTTGGGTATGTAATAACACTCTGTGTTCATTCTGTGGAATAATGAAATCACCATCTGCTATATCATGCACACTTCTCCTCAGAGGTATTGCAGTTCAGTTGATGAAACTGTTTGTGTTTTAAAAATAAGAGGAAATTAATTAAGAGTTTTTATTTTCTTACTGACATGTTACTAAATTATTAATGACTTAATGTTTGACTTAGTTTTGATTTGTCCCTTTGCTAAGCTTATTGCTTGTGATTGAGCTTGTGGCCATATATAATATTTTCTTTCATTTTGAATTCATCTTTATTATAAAATTAGCTATATTATTGCTTTGTTCGTTAACTTTAACACTTCATTGTTAACTACTCAGTATACAGTGTATACAGTGTACCTTACCTGAATTCTAACACTTCACTTCCTGGAACAATATTCAAGTACTATGTTTACTTAACACTATCTCACTTCCTACAATTCTTCAATGATTTAACTGCAGTGACTAGAAACTTACTTATAGTTTTCTGTAAACTTGATATTTTATGTTATTTTAGTTGATTAAAAAAAATGTCCTTTGTCAGAGTGCCCTACTATTTTTTCTTAGCTAGCTTCTGTTCATTTGACTGAAGATACCTTATAGCTCCAGTCTTCCCTAAGCCTCCCAGAATGCAATGGTTGGTCTTTCATAGCATCCCATATCACCTTGTCATCCTGCAAAATAATTGGCTCACCAGTATATACCATGATACTTTTTCATAAGGGCAGTAGCCACATTATATGCATCAAGAAAGTCAAGAATACAGTGTGGTACCAGTGTGAGCAAGAAATGTAACTTTGTTGAAATACAAAAAATCATTGTACAACATTGTATTCTTTTGTTCTTTTTTCAAATATGTTGTTGCCCTGTATATTTGCAAGGAGGGAATTCCTTTTTGCAAATATACATGTCTTTATAGCTATGGACAAATACTACTAGACTGTAATTTATGATGAAGTTATAGTTTAGAACTAATTTAGATATAGTTATAATTTAGAACTAGTTGGTCATACTTTGGAACTTGGGTTCAAAGACATTAATTCATCTTTTTATGATATGTGAAAGAAATGCCTTCAAGAAGCTTATTAGCAACAGACAGCCCTGGATATTAGCATCAAACTGAAGCTGTTTCTTTTCCCTGAAGAGCTAAATAACCTGGCATCTGGGTCTAGGGGACAGGAGTGGAGAGTTGAGCTGAACATCTTGACTAGTTCCCATTATCTGTGAATAGGTCTTGAACCCCATCAGGGTGGTGTAAATAATGACCATTTGATTCCCTCATATCTATTACTATTATAAAAGTAATGGACTAATATATTTTTATGGGAAGAAATGGGATCAGGAGTTTCAATTTAGTATAAGCAAAGATATCTGGCTGCTTTGAAAAATCATAAGATGTGATTTAAGACTAATGTGTTTTATTTCCCAAACTAAAACAGTTTCTATAATTTACATGAGTCACCATGACAAGTTTTCTCTTGTGACCAATTCACAATTTAATTTTGCTGCCATCTATTAGAGATAAAAAGAATATCCTAGGATTTTAATTCTTCCTGCATAGTATTAATTGCTTCCAGCTGTAGTCACCTGCACCTAGCATTAAAGAGAAAAAGAAAAATTCCAATTTTATTCCATTTAAAAATAGTATCTGCATACCCTAATGTATTTTGTCACCACTGTCTTGAAATTAGTGGCTGAAACAAAGAAAATATAAGGATGTGTTATCATTCCTGTCTTTATGGTTTCAAGTAGAATTCATTGTCTCATTTTTTTATGGAATTTATAAATGTCCTTACTCCTTTCCAATAAGAAATATGTGAAGTGACTTACTCTAGTGTATAGAGAACCCATTCATCATTCATGAATTAAATTTCACGTTTAACAGACCATTAGATATCTTCAATAAGTTGGCTTTTTAAATTGGTATATATGAAATTGTTTACAAAAATGAAGTAGTGATGTCCACATTTTGTATTATAGATGCCTCCTCAGTCTCCATGTTGTTTTATTGTTGTGGGACATCACTTACTTATGCTCTGTGTGTGTCTGTGTTGGTGAATGGAACTTCCAAAAATAGTAAATCCTTCTGATGGGAATATAGGTAGTCAGAAAAAAAATAAGCTATTTGTTAATGCACATCTCCTGCATAACTTCTGCAGTCTCCACACACTCTTTTTTATTTTATAAATATATTTTTTACATTCTTCTTCTTTTTTTACATTTGGTTCATCTCAGATGTAATCCCTTGGACTTCTGCCACCACTTCACCCATGTGCCATCACCACAGTCCCATATGTTCTTCCCACCCCAGTTTTGACCTTGCTCTCCTGTCCTCCCCCATAGAATATCTCTGGTTTATAGTTGTTAGTTGCTGTTCTTTTTTTACTTTATTACAATTACTATATATGTATGTGTGTGTATTTTTTTTTCCTGATCCCTTACACTCCTGCTATAAGTGAAACCATCCAATATTTTTCTTTCTCTTTCTGGCTTATTTCACCAAGTATGATCTTTTCCAGTTTCATCCATATTGCCGCAAATGGCCTGAGTTTATATTTTTTTATTGCCGAGTAGTATTCCATTGTATATATATACCATATCTTCTTGACCCAGTCATTTATTTTTGGGCATTTGGGTTGATTCCACATCTTCCCTATTGCAAATGGAGCAGCAATAAACATTGATGCAGGTGTCCTTTTGAATTTTGTTTTGTGTCCTTTGGGTAGATACCAAGGATCTACAAATAACCACAAACTTGATTAAAAAGAGAGAGAGAGATGTATTCTTTCACAGCGTTGTAGTCCATAGGTATAAAATCATAGGTATAAAATCCACAGGCAAGGCTCTAAACTGGAATCTTTCCTTGCCTCATCCAGTTCTGGTAACTACATTCCTTGGTTTGTGACTGAATAACCTAGCCTCTTCCTTCCTATCCATCAATACCTTCTCCTGTTGTGTCTCTTAAAAGGACTTATTGACATTGGGCATAGTGTCACCATGGTAATTCAGAATGATTTCATCACAAAATCACTAATTTAGTGACATCTTTAAACACTTATTTTTTTCTAAATCAGATTATATTTACATGTTCCTGGTATTAAGGTTTGGGCACTTTGCTTTTAAGGAGGATCATCATTCAACCCACTGTTAACTCAGCTGAGTACCTAGATGTGTAACTGGAAGAAAATATTATCTACTTCTATTGTCTACTAGCCAAGTTCCTTTTGTGTATCCTTACATGAGGAAGGCCATGGAGAATTTCCTCATTGCTCTGGAAAATATGAATTAAAAATTACCTTTGACCATTGCTTATCTTCTATTTCTTTGGTTAGTCATTTTATTTGCCCTCTGCTTTCTTTCTAAATGCATCTTTCCTTCTCAGATTTCTCTTTGTTTCATGCTTGTTCATATCTGTTCTACTTTGGGGGTGCCTTCATGGACTTTGGGTAAATAAATGGATGAATATATCTTTTTCCTCAAATAACTTTTCAGTGATTAAGAGGAATAAAGAGTGGTGTTGATAAATATGTACACAAGTAGAGCAGAAAGAGAACAAATGATAGAGAAATGAATTGATTAAAACCACAGAAAGGTATGAAGTGATTTTATAACTTACTGCTTGAAAAATGTGTGAATAAAAAAGACAGATTTGTGTTAGAGATAAATTACATGAATTCTAAAACTACAGAATAAGTACAAACAATATACAAAGGAAATATTAGTAAGAATCACTTCCTGGTACTATCTTCGTGCTCTGAATACTTATAAAAGGTTTGAGAAGTTCATAAGTCAAAGTATTTCAGTCATTAGTGTCAAGTTTATGTATAGCTTTGTAAAATATCTCTAGAAACATGTCCTGAATTCCTAGTGTATACTAATAGCTCTTTCGAATACTGACTGTAATAAAAACAGAGATGCTATTGTGTAGTGACCTGGGTTGGATGTGGTAGGCATGCCTGTACATTTCCATTTCCCTGGTTTCCACAATTGAGAAAATAAGGTATCTGCTAGAAAAAGAAAATTGGAACAATTAGGCATAGAATTTTAGACTGAGATTCATAAATGTCAAATTGTACTAAATGGAAATAATACTTAATGGTTCTGTATGCTTGAAAATTACGTGACTATCACAACTGTGCCTATACTCTCTTCAGAAAAGTTTTTATTCAGAGGGTGTTTTTCAGAACTTAAAACTAGAATGAATGTTGTATCTTCATATTCCAATATGGAAAAAAAATTCTGTGATTGATTTACCTATACCTTTTCTTATAGCTATCAGGTAAAGATGATTATCAGAATTTATCAATGCTGTAACAATAAAGTACTTCAGATGAGTCCTCATTTGTATTGTAAATTTTCACTGTAATGATATATTTTTTTAAAGATTTATTTATTTGTGCATACAGAACTGGGGTACAGGCCAGAGATTCCGAGGTGGTGAAAGACTTCACCAGAGACAGAGCGGGGAGCAGAACAGGCAGATTGACGAAGTACACTGCTGAGGGGAGCAGCAGGTGGGTCAGGAGAGGTCTGCCATGCCATGTGGTCACCTCTGGGACAGGCAGGGATTGAACTCATACAGAAGTGGCTTTAGCTTCTCAATGCTGTGCTTTAACCTGCTGCACCACCAGGGAGGGCCTGTAATGATATATTTAATAGAACTCTTACATGTTTGCATTTCAGCCCAAGAGATATGTAGATTTAAATTGACATTTTCCAGAAAGGATGAACATTTTAGGATACATTTTGATGTATGCCTTTTTTTTTTTTTATTTCTAGTTCTCTGTTGTTTGAACTCTTGTTCTGGACTGAAGTCCTGGAAGTCTCCCACCTTGCTAGCTTATTAAAAGAAAAACATAGTTGTTTATAGCAAGTGTTAGCTATCTCTTAAATTCTTCCAATACTGGATACCCCCTCCTGTGAATTTGATCATTTATAAGGTAATTCTCCTAATTTTTCCAACCATAACTATAAATGTTCTGATTCCTCTTTAAATATATGCCTGTTTCATTTTTTGTGCACTAATATCAGATTAAGTCTTCATCAAAAGTTAATTTTTGTTGTAAAAGCAATTTTAAAATCAGTCTACATGCTAACAGCACAGTTTGGTTTGCTCTTCCATGTATGCTCAGAAGTCATAATACATTGATGGCTGATGTTTGTTACCTATGTTTGGGGTCACATGGCTTCTAAAAAACACAGTCATAAATACCCATAATGTCAGGTTCCTGACAATATTTTCTTGCTGGTTGTCTTCAGTTGCTCTTGCTCAAAAGTTGCAGAAATGTATGTGTGGGTTTTTTTAAGATTTATTTATTCATATGGAACTGGGGTACAGGCCAGAGATGTGGAGGGTGAGAGGATTCACCAGAGACAGAGAGGCAGATCAATAAAGTACACTGCTGAGGGGAGCAGCGGGTGGGTCAAGAGAGGTCTGCCACGCCATGTGGTCACCTCTGGGGCAGGCGGGTCAAACTCCTGCAGAAGTGGCTTTAGCATCTCAGTGTTGTGCTTTAACCTGCTGCGCCACCAGGGAGGGCCCAGAAATGTATGTTTTTATAATGCCTACATTCCTAACTACTCCATCAGACAGTCTTCATATAATATGCCCGCATTTGGGTAAATATATGGCTTTTCTACTGGAAAGTCCCCCCTTTTTTTTTTTAACATGAAAGATACATCAGAATATACTGACTTTATAAAGATCTTTATATAGATCATTGAATAGTGATAAATAAGCAGAAACATAATTTATACGTTTGTATCTTTAAAGAAAGGCTAAAAATTCTGTATAATTTTCAATTTCCACATACCACATGGACCATTAAAATTTTAATATTGCCCGTTATTGGTACCCAAGAATGTACTTTGGCTCTTTTGTAATATTCAAAGCTATTTCTGCGTTTCAGTTTACAAGACACAGGATGAATCATTCACATTCTTTCTGGGACATAGGTGTGTTCAAGGCCAAAACATTCAGAGGAATTTCCATGAACCTTATTTTAGTCCTATCTGTGTAAAAGTTTATGGATAATCTGAATAAAATACCTGTTAAGTGAGAGTTAAGTAAGAGCTTAACTTTAATTCTGTAACCCCTTTGAAGAAAAACACAAATGTGAAGAAATCTTTGTGAATAGTTTAGACCATAGACTATGGGTTTAGTCCTGCATTCAAATCTTAGCTCTGCCAGTTGGTAGTTATGCAACTTTAACAAATATGTACTTCTTTGCTCACGCTTTATTTCCCCACATCTAACATTAAGACATGGAAGCTCTAGCTCTTACAGAATGATTTTCACAGTTAAACAGGATAATTTCTATGGAGGCCTTAAGTAAAAATGCTTTGTACAGTGCACATACAAATTCTAACTATCATTAAAAATTTAGTTCATACAGGAATAACATTTTGAGAAAAGTTACCTTTACTTCTTCACATAAAGGTGATTATTTGTATAATTAAAGGCAATCAATAATGCTGAAGAAAGGAAAATATAATTGTTAGGAGTAGCAAAGGGGTTCTATTTTTTAGAAGCTCTTGTCAACTACTTGAATGGAAACAGCTTTAAAATAAAACGTTGGTCCCTCCCTGGTGGCGCAGAGGGTTAAAGCACTGCATTAAGAAACTGAAACCACTTCCACATGAGTTCAATTCCCGCCTGCCCCAGAGGTGACCACATGGTGTGGCAGACCTCTCCTGACCCGCCCGCTGCTCCCCTCAGCAGTGTACTTCATCGATCTGCCTGTTCTGCTCCCCACTCTGTCTCTGTGAAGTCTTTCTTGTACCCCAGTTCTGTATGCATAAGTAAATAAATCTTTAAAAAAATACATAAGGAATGCATATCATTTTGCTAATATTCCCCTGGATTGCTGTTGACCTACCTTTTCTGCCCACTTTCTTCTAACTAGGTTATTCTGGGCAGGCAGTTAGCATATGATAAATGTGTACTGTGAGTAATTTACTATTTGTAGGACTAGCTGAACAAAGACAAAGGTCTTAAAAAAAAAAAAAAGTAATCAGCTGCCTCTGGGTTGCTTCATGGTCCTAAACTTGAAATATTAATTAATACTTTAAAAGGGGACACTTTATTTTTACTCCTACATAAGTACAGAAGCAATACACCACTGGGAGTATATAGCTGCTTTTCAACAATACATGATTTCCCTTTGTTCATATGGTTGTACCCTTCACACTTTGTGAAATTCACCATGAATGGTTGTCATCAACCTTGATAGGCCCCTTGCACATGCACAAGTGCAAGGGACTGAGGGAAGAGTAAAAAGGAAGGAATATGGTCCTCTGGCATAAAATTACCCATGCAAATGTCACTATGCAGAGTTCAGATTTTTAGCATTTTTAAATTTGACCAGGGAATTAATTACCCAGCGAGCAGAGGAATGAATGGGCCAGGAAACAGATGCTGAAGGAGACAGGGAAGCAGGGCAGTGGGGAGATGGTGGTGACCAAATCCAGAGTGCAGCAACAGATTGTGGCCAGTGAACAACAGCCCCAAAGAAACACCTGCACAACTGCCCTTTAACATATCCCCCCAAAAGAGAAACAAAGACTAACAGACCCCAACAGATAAAGCAGCCTCCTAAATCCCGACTCTGACACCCATTTGAATCCCCTCCTGCTAACAGCAGCTGTGCTGCTTTGGCTTCAAATAAGATCTGCATTGCTTGTGCCTCAAATCTACTTTTTTTTTTTAAAGATGTATTTATTTATGCATAAGGAACTGGAGTACAGGCCAGAGGTGCAGGCACAGTGAGAGGATTCACCAGAGACAGAGTGGGGAGCAGAACAGGCAGATTGACAAAGTATATTTCTGAGAGGAACAGTGGGCGGGCCAGGAGAGATCTGTTGCACCATGTGGATCATCTCCAGGGCAGGGATCAAACTCACAGTGAAATGACCACAGTCTTTTCTCTGCTTTCAATGTGACCACTAGCTCCCCATCTCTACTGTGCACTGTGAAAGTCAAGAACGCAAGGGTGAACTGACAGTTGTGTTTTTACTAGGACATTGGAATGTTCTTGGGAGAGGAATTTGCATGTTCTTGTCTTTTACCTTTGGGATTGTTTCTTAAAACCAAAATATACCTATCAAACCAGCAAGCTGATTTCAAAACTTACCCAGTCCCTGAGAAGCAGATCCATTAACTCCTTTAATCCTGCATTTGAAAGTAATTATTGCACTTTATTAAGTCATTTATAGTTTAGTAGTAATAGAGAGTGAAGAGAATTTGCCTTCCACCTTTACATAGCATTTGGACCAGAGTATTGCCTTAAAGGTAGGATGCAAACCTCAGCATATATACTCACATTTTTTGTTTATTTCAGCTCCACTAAACTGTCTCACAGTCTTGCAATGCATAAGAATCACTAGGGCGATAGACATTGTCACACAGGTTCAACTCTACAGACAGGGTTTTACAGGATACTCAAAGATGATAAGGACTGCTAATTATTTTGTTTAGCTTTTCAAGGAAAATTTAAGATCTAATCCCCACAGAATTGAGACTCCTCAATAATTGTAGCTTAACATGGAAATTATTTGTTACATCGTCTTCACAGTAGTTTCCATTTGCTATATTTCAGTTCTGTTTCCTCCTGAAACTGAAAGTGATTAATGGGAACATTATGTGATAATGTTAAGGGGAAAGGATGCCCCAAAGGAACTCTGCAGAATTTTGTGGACTCCATCCCCTACTCCAGTATAACAATACTTCAAGAAAGTAGAAATCATCAAGTTTTCAGAAAAAAAAAAAAATAGTAAAACTCGTCTCTTTCGTTTTCCAGTTTCAAGAGTTAGTTTAACAATTTTTTTTTTCTTTGCTGAAGTGTAACTTCTAGATTCACTTTGAGGTCATTTAAAAGACAATATTAATGCCAAGAAAACATTCCTCAAAAGAGACCAAGGTGGGGGAAATATTATGCACTTGATTTTTATAAACACCAAACTACTTAATATTACCAGTAAAGATTGGGGTCCAGATGGCTCTGGTTGGCTAACAAGAAAACATTTCCAATAACAACAGACAGGAGAGGATGACTCATTACTACAGCAGTTGGGAAGATTTCTTCTAATGAAATCCGATTTAAAAATAAATTATGTCATTTTATATCTAACTTGTGCTTTTTAATCCAGAGTCACTCTGGATTTTTAGAATTCAGAGTTATTTTGGCTCTCCCTTGTGGCACATGTTAGGAAGCAGTACTACAAACTGGCGGCAGCCGCTTTCGTGCAAGTTTGATCCCCAGCACCGGAGGTGATCCACATGGCGCAGCAGACCTCTCCTGACCCACCCACTGCTCCCCTCAGCATTATTTTTATTTTAAAGATTTATTTATTTATGCATAAAGAACTGGAATGCAGGCCATAGGTGCAGGGGTGGTGAGAGGATTCATCAGAGACAGCGGGGAGTAGAACAGGCCGACTGACGAGGTATACTGCTGAGCCAGCAACAGGCGGGTCAGGAGAAGTCAGCGGCGCCCTGTGGATCATCTCTGGGACAGGGATCAATGCTTGCTAAAGTGGGTTTAGCTTCTTAGTTCTGTGCTTTAAACTGCTGTGCTACCAGGGAGGGCCTCAGAGTTACTTTTTAATGGAATACCAGTTCACATAATGTTTCTTATGTTTTACTTTTTTTTTTTTTTTAAGATTTATTTATTTGTGCATACAGAACTGGGGTACAGGTCAGAGGCTCAGGGGCGGCGAGAGGCTTCACCATAGACAAAGAGGGGAACAGAACAGGCAGATTAAGGAAGTACACTGCTGAGGGGAGCAGCCGGTGGTTCAGGAGAGGTCTGCCATGCCATGTGGTCACCTCTGGGGCAGGCAGAATTGAACTAATGCGGAAGTGGCTTTAGCTTCTCAGCACTGTGCTTTAACCCACTGCGCCACCAGGGAGGGCCTTCAGGAAGACACTTTAAGAAGGTGCATTAAAAGTAAAATGTAGGAGACTTCCGTAAGATGGCAGCAAAGTAAAGACGCCGAGATCACCGCGTCCAAGCCTGCATAGGAATTGACTGAAAACAGACAATAGACTCACTTACTACAAGTTTTAACCCAAACGAAAACACCCTGGACTCACTAGAAGGTAGATAACTGAGAGGGAATCTGCGATTAGGGAGATCCCGGAAGGGAACTCCCGGGAAGACCCGTGCCCCTGGAAGTTCAGGGGGCTGCAGGAGCCGCTTTGCCCCACGCTAAACCCTGGAGGTAAAGCTGGATGGCTCAGTTCAGTGAGTGGAGCCCAGGCTGCAGAAAGACTGCAAATCTGATCCTCAATATCTGGGTGAGAGAAAAACCGCTGAAACTGCAGACCTGATCTGGAGCACCTGGGGGCCGCAGAAAGCCTCTGATCAGATCGACCAGCTTGGGAATCAGCAAGATAGCGGCAGAATAAAGACACCGAGACAACTACATCCAAACTCTCACAGGATTATACAAAAACAGACTATAGACTTTCATGCTACGAGTTTCAACCCAAATGAGAACGCCCTGGACTCACTAGAAGGAAAATAACCGAGGGAGAACCGGCGATTGGGGAGTCCCCATAAGGGAAGCCTCACAGGCAGGAACTGATCCGGGAATGCCAGCGGCTTCCAACTCGCTCGGCTCCTTTAAAAATCTAGGCGGCAGAAGGCAGGAAGCTAGCTGCAGAGGGAATCTGCCAGAGGCCGCAGCTGAGGCTGCTCAGCAGCCTTTTGTCCCAGCCCTGCTACAAACCCTGGAGATAAACTGAGACACCTCCCAGAAACACGGCCTCAACGTGTTACTAGAAGAGGCTGAACAACACAAGAGTCCCCTGTTACCAGCTGAGACAACAGACACAATTACACACAGAGGGGGCTGGGTAAAACAACACAACTCAGAATACCCTCCACAACTGAA
>NW_004567126.1:4121772-4171016 GCF_000260355.1 Condylura cristata | reverse complement strand
GATGGTTTCACTCATAGCAGGAGTATAATGGACCAGGTGGAAAATAACAAAAATAAGGAACAACCATATACTAGAGATATTTTGTGGGGATGGAGTATGCAATGGGATCAAAAACGGGGGGGGGGAGGGAAATGCACGGAATTATTGTGATGGCACATGGGTGACTTGGTGATGGGAAACCCGCGGGGATTACAATTGAGATGGAAAAAAAATGTACAAAATGATGTAAAAATAAGCTTTTGTAATAAAAAAAAATTAAAATGTAAGTGGCCCTTTCTGGTGGCGCAGCGGGTTAAAGCACTGTGCTGAGAACCTTACGCCACTTCAGCATGAGTTCGATAGATCCCCGCCTGCCCCGGAGTAGATCCACATGGCGTGGCAGACCTCTCCTGACCCGCCCAGTGCTCCCCTCAGCAGTGTACTTGGTCGATCTGCCAGTTCTGCTCCCCACTCTGTCGCTGGTGAATCCTCTCACCCTCCGCATCTCTGGCCTGTACCCCAGTTCTGTATGGATAAATAAATAAATCTTTTTTTTAAAAAAAAAAGGTCTTCCTGGAGTATTTATTTTTGATTATCAAGGTAACATCGGTAACTATATGTGTTTAGGGGTATATAGATTTACAATGCTATACTACCACCAAAACCCCAGTAATCCTCATCATGCCCCAGTAATCCTCATCATAGTCCTTGGAGTATATATATATATATATATATATATATATATATTCATATATAAATTTAAAATAAAATTTAAAAATTATATCGTTGCTTATTTTTTTGTACTGTTTGATTTCTTCTCTCAAGTGTAATACATATATAATTCCCACCACCATATCACCCATGAACCATCACCATAGTCTTATGCGCTCCCCTATTTTGATCCCTCTCAGTCCCCCTTCCCTGCTTTATGTCCCTGATTTATAGTTTGCCTTCTAGTTTTGTCATTTTTTTCTGACCCTTTGTTTTTTTTCTCTATATACCTCCTATAAGTGAAATCATCCAGTATTTTTTGTTTTCCTCCCAACTTATTTCACTGAGCATAATTATTTCCAGTTTTATTATCTCTTGTTTGCTGAATAGTATTGCATTGTGTATATATATCACATCTTCTTTATCCAGTCACCTGATTTTGGACATTTAGGTTTTTCCATATCTTAGCTATTATAAAAGTGCTGCAATAAACATAGGAGTGGAGTTTCCTTTTGAATTAATGTTTCTGTGTCCTTTGGGTAGATTCCTAGGAGTGGAATTGCTAGGTCATATAGTAGGTCCATTTTTAGTAGTTAAAGTGTCCTCCACACTGCTTTTTGTGGTGTTTGGACCAATTTGCATTCCTACCAGCAGTGTAAGAGGATTCATTTTTCTCCACAATCTCACCAGTATTTGTTTACATTGTTTTACTACTGTCCAATTTTACTGGTGTGAAGTGTTATCTCATGGTTTTGATATGTATTTCACTGACTGTAAGTGATATTGAACATTTTTTCATACAATGGTTGGCAATTTGAATTTCCTCATTGGAAAAGTGCCTTTTTAGCTCATCTGCCCATTTTTTGACTGGAGTGTTTGCTTTGCTTTTGTTGAGTCTGCTTTTGTTGCAGGTTTTTGAAATCAGTTCTTTATCAGTTGTATGGAGAGACAATATTTTCCTCTAACTGTAGGGTTTTCCTTCATATTTTCCTCTAACCCATAAGGTTTTTCTTTGTTTTGGTTAGTCTGTTTTGCTATACATAAGCTTTTTATTTCGATGTAGTTCCAGTTGTTTATATTTTCCTTTACTTTCTTTGCTTCTGGAGATAAGTCCTCAATGATAATTTCGAGATGATTGTCATGGAGTATTTTGTCTAGACTTTTCTCTAAATATTTTATGGTTCAGGTCTTATGCACAAGTCTTTTATCCATTTTCAGTGTTTTTTTGTTTTTGTTTATGGTGTGGTTCTGTTTTCCCAGCATGATGTATTGAACAGACTTTATTCCTTTGTCATAGATTATAGGTATGGCTTTATTTCTGGGTTTTCAATTAGATTCCTTTGATTTGTGAATCTGTTTTTGTTCCCATAACATACTGTTTTAATTATTATGACTTTGTAGTATCATTTGAAGTTTGGGCATGTGATGTTGCTAGGATTTAGGGATGGGGGTAGGCAGGAAAATTTTAACTTGGATAAGGTATCTTGAGAAAGTTCTATGTGGGGATGAACTTGTTCATCTTGTTTATTGTGTTGGTTATAGGGATCTACATAGATGATGAACTGACTTCAAGATATGTGTTTGTACTGTACCAATTCAGGTTCCTGACTTTAATCCATTACTGTGATTATGTATATCATTAATTTAGCAACTTCTATGAATCTATAATTACTTCAAAGTAAAACATTTTAAAAATTATTTTCCAAAATAAAAGTGATAGGAATCACTGTACATTGTAATTCAGCTTCAGGAATCTCAAAATAAATTAACATGATCAAGTATTTAGTATATATCAATTGAATGCAGATTCCCCAAACTTTTTTTCAATGACCAAATTTTAGGCATTCCTTCTGTAAGAAGAAAATGATAACTAGCACATAAAACCCAAGAATAAAGGGAACAAAGTCCAGTTAGCTAAGACTTCCGTACTTGGTTCTAACGCATGTATGGGGACATTGTACAGACATAACAAGTACCACTTCCTGTTAATAGACATCATTTAGTTAATAGAATTGAATACAGAAGAGTGAAAAAGAAAGTTTTGAATAGTTTTTCCTTAAATTTAGAACAGACACTGGTGGAAAAATCACTTTTAATCCGGACTTCAAAATGAAACTGGTAAAAGCCTTTGAAGAACATGAAAAGATAAATAAATGTGTTGTAGCTATCCATAGACCAATTATGTTATCCTGTTTTCAGGAAGTAAGGGTTAGCAGTATTTTTGATATTTCAGTGCTTTCTGAACAGACTGGTTTTGCAACTTGCCTTTTTTGTAATAACTTCAGTTTTTATGAGTCTTCATTTCTATTCCTTACATAAAAAGCATAGAAGATTTTTCCCATGGTTTTCAAAGCTATTTTGCTTACAGTGGCTGCTCTATATAGGTTGACAGCCTACGTTGTTTGAGATTTTTACATTTTCTTACATATACAGGATTGCTCCAGCTCAATAACTAGGTACAATTTTATACAATTCACATATTAAATGTCCAAAATGTAAGAACAATTAAATTTCTTGAAAGAGCTATAACTTGACATTAAAATTTCTTTATAGTTTCTTTATAGTTCTTTCAAAAGTACTTCGAAGAATTGGTGTAAAGATGACATTAACTCATTCGTTTTAAAGAAAATATAGAACCACTAAACATGATCCTCCAGAAAATATTCACCATTACATTAATTGTATTATTAAATTTATTTTATTTATTTTAGAGCACTTTTAGGTTCATAGCATAGTTAAATAGAAAACAGAAAGTAGAAAGCAGAATCCTTGTCCCAACACAAGTACAGCCTTATCACTATCAAAATCCAACGTTCCCACCCACCAGCATCCTACATATGTTACAATCTGTGAACCTACAATGACACATCATTATCACTCAAAGCCCCAGTTTACATAAGAGTTCTCTCTTGTTGCATGAGGTAAGTTTTGACAATTTCAGACATGTATCTGCTATCACAATATCATGTACTGTTATATCTGCCCTTTGATCCATTTCTGCCCCCTAACTGCTGAAAATCACTCTTCTTTTTACTATCTCCATGACTTTTAATTTTATAAAATATCATTGTGTTGGAATTGTGTAGGATGTAGTCTTTTCAGATTGGCTGTTTTTCCTTGGTAATTCACATTTAAGGTTTCTCCACATTTGTTTATGGCTCAATGGCTAGTTTCTTTTCAGTAGTGAATATTTCATTGTCTTGATGGTATAGAAGCAGGAAGTTGCTTAACTCTGCTGCTTGTATTCTGCTGCTTGCTGGGGAAAGTTCCTCTGGTGTGCTGCTTGCCCACAGTAGTAGCCACAGCTACCTTGACCTCTTCCCAAACAATAAAGAAAGTCTAGGAAAGATGAGGTGACAATCTTCTACATACAAACTATATAAAATCTTACCATTCCTGCAATTGGGGCTCAAACTTTTGGGAGCTGTCCACTGAGCCCGCCAGTGTGACAAATAAATTTCTCTTTTAACCTCTTTGAGTGCCACCTGATTTCTCTGGGAAGTTGCCGAAACAGTACCACAGTGGATTTCAGTGCTTACTGAAGGCATCTTTTTGCTCTAACTTCTGGCAATTAGAAATAAAGCAGCTATACACATCTGAGTGCCGGCATTTACATGGGAATGAGATTTTGTTTTTACTCAGTTTCAATTATATAATTGACAAATAAAAACTATATATTGAGGTATACAACTTGATATTTTGATATATGTATTCATTGTGAAGTCATTACCACACTCAAACTAATTAACACATCCATCATCATATAATTACTGTGTATGTGTGAAGGGGGGCTGGTTTGTTGTGAGGGGTGTTGAGAAGTCAGGATCAGTTTTCTTGACAAATTTTATACAAATAGCACTGTTAATATAATCTTTATCCTTTATATTAGTTACCTGAAATGATCTCATTTTGAATAACTGAAACTTTGTACTTTTTGGTAAGTGTTTAATTCCTTTGGCTTAATATCAAAGAATAGGATAGCTAAGTCTGTATTGTAAGAACATGGTTAGTTTTCTATAAAACCACCAGCAATTTGTGGGAGCTCCTTTTGCATTAATCTTTGTCAGCATTTTGTATAGTCAGTGCTTTTGATTTTCACCATTCTAATAGGCATGGCAATGTCTTAATTTGCAGTTCCCTAATGACATGTAATGCCTAGACATCTTTTTCTATGCTTAATATCTGTATGTCTTCTTTGGAGAGATGTCTGTTCAAGTCTTTGACCCAATCTTGAATCAGATTGTTTATCTTATTGTGAAGTTTTAAGAAATTTTGCATATTTTGGATAAACATTCTATTTCAGATATACCCCTGCCTCCCCACCCCCATTGTGTGGTTTGTCTTATTCTGTTGATGATTTTGGCACATTTACAAATATTTTCTTCAAGTTTCCTTTTAAAATGTTGAAAATAAATGTTTAAAGATAGGCCTACCTAAGGAAACTAAAATGTCTTTTATCTATTTGAAAAACATCATAAATCTTATGGTATAGCATTTCCTTTGACATCTTAAAAAAGAAAACTAATAGATACCTTCATGTTTTGTTTCGAACTCATTCCCTCCCTACTTTCTTTCTTCCTTTCCTTCCTTCCTTCCTTCCTTTTATTAAAAGTAACATATATTTAAAATTCTACTTATTTTGTGATTATGGCACTATGATTTAAAATAGAGAAATCACAAAACCAATAATCTCAGCCTATTTATTTAGTTTTCCTGTGATAGTAAAATTTTACTTATGCCAAATTAAATGTCTAGTCTATATTTCCATGTCATTAATTTTATATTATAATCTTTGATTATTATGTTAATATACTTTTTGATAATTTCATTGAAATTATCCCAATATATTTTTTTTCTACTTTTTTTTCCCCTCTGAGTGAAATCTAGATTTTCCTTATTATCCTGCCTTTCACATGAAATGTTACAGGAACTAAAGCAATTCTAAATATCAATTTTGGAGGAATTAACAACTTTACTATACTTTTTGAAAATTAAAGAAACCTCCTCATTATGTACCTGTGCATATCCATGTACACACTAGTTTAGTAGTTCACAGGGATCTAAGACAAGTGGAAAAATATATCTTCAGAAACACTTGTGCAGTCTTCATAGCAGTATAATACACTGTAGCCAAAAAGTGAAAGCAACCCAAATCTGTTTCCATCAAGAGATGAATGGTAAATGAAATGTGGGTTATTACATAACCACATGGAATATAATGGAATAATGTAATACAATAGAATCTTATTTGGCCAAAAAGGAATGACATACTGATTGATACATCTTACAACATGAATGAAATTTAAAAATGTATAATGAAAGAAGCATGTAGCAAAGCCCACATATTGAATGATTCTATTTATAGCAAATGTCTAGAAAAATATTTAACAGAAAGTAAATTATTGATTGCTTAAGTGACTATGAAATGGGTTCAAAGTTTTGTGTGTGTTTATGATTAAAATATCCTACAGCTGATATTGCTAAACTTTGTGACTATAATAGAAACAATTGAATTAAACATTATTAATGGGTAAATGCTGTGGTTTGTAAATTATATCTCAAGAAAACTTTTGGAAATTTCACAATTATCTTTTCTCCTCTGCAGTGATAACTATTATCCTTAACTTGGTATTTTTATATATTTTTATACAAAGTATTTCTATTTTGAAACTATAAAATGTTTTATTACCAATACCCCTTTTAAACTTTTTTTTTCCTCAGTGATATATTTGACTTGCAAAACTATAATTCATTTTATCAGTTATATAAAGGGACTATATTTTAATGACATATAGCTTATTTCTATTGTTTCACTGTAACAGACAATGCTCCTGTGGACACATATTATTTATAGTTTCTAATAAAGAATTAGTTCTAATAAGTTCCCACTGAATTATTCAGATTCCTTGTTGCTTTTAGCAATGTTTTATAATATTCTACTGAACAAAGCTAGGGGATACAGAATGTGTAGAGGGTACAATACTACATGTCATTTGTTGTTGTTAGTGGGATAATTTTTCCCAGTATGTATTTAACAGGTGGTTTATAACAGTGGTATATAAAGTGTGATGTTGTTAACATCTTTTGCAATAAGTTTTAAGTGAATTTCTCTGATGCTCTTTTTGAAGTAGAAAGCAATTTCTTTTTCCACTCACTATTTTCACTGTTGTCATTCTCTGCCTCTTTGTATTAGCTAGGTGTTTCAGAATTACAGTAGCAAAAGACTCTTTGCCCTTTTCAGTATCTATAGTTTTTCCCAATTAACTGTGCAAGTGAATTCTAGTTCAAAATAGGTATTTTCATCAATGTAATAAATTACCTTATATTGAAAGTTAATTAAAGCTGTTTCATTTATATTGGAATCTATGGGGATTATGATGTTTGCATCCCTTGATATAATATTATGGTATTGCCTATAGAGGTTTCTAAATATTCTAAGAGATTATTTAAAATACATGTTCAATAAGATTGTTTAACAGTCATCTCAACCATTTCCTTCTAATTTGCCCGGTATCCCTTAGTTTCATGGATCACAAAGTGATTTTCACTTATAATGACCTTTGGGTTTCCTTAGGTTCTTTTATTTCCTAGTTCCTGGTTGAAACTGTTCAGTAAATTACCTTCTCACCTCATTATCTCTACTATGATTTTCTATATAAAGAACATGTTATTATCCTTTCTTATCTACTTATGATTTATCAGGTAGAGTCTACTATTGCTTAACAACTTCAGTATAGTAGGACACAATAAAAACATTGAAAAGCAGAATAAAGACAACATTCCATTTAATCAACTTCTTACTTACAGTTGGCAGTAGGTAAGTGTATGTGTGCTGGCTGTAGTCTCACTAGCTAACAATATGAGTAGGGTCAGACTATCTGTGTAACCTCTTAGATATTTAGAAATCTTTTTATAGGTAATATCAAGGTATTATATCAAGGGATGCAAACAGAACATAATCCCCATAGATTCCAATATACTATTCCTGGTGGGGACTCTCTAACCTCTTTACCAGGCTGTCATAACCTCCAGGGATCACTTCTCCTTGATGCAGATTAGTGGCAAATCCATAATCTTGGAACAAAACCAAGGTTCAGATGTGTATCCAATCTATTTTTTAATCTTTCTATTTCGTTAGAAGACTGGTTGAAGAGGCCAAGAATATGCTTCTAGAAAAGACCCACCTCTGTGACTGGGGTGACAAATACCTTGTGATTCAAACAGGGACACCTAAATATTAAAGGCAGAGTTTTTAATAATTACCTTGGGGCAACAAAGCAAGTCAGGACATTTGGTCAGCCAGGTTTTTATATATTTACATGCCTTCCTGTGGAAGAGGAATAAACATGAGGCAGAGCAAATGAGGGCTAATATGAGACAGAGTTCTGTAGCTGACAAAACAGAGGAAAACATTTTTTATACAGTAAGTGAAATCTAAGGATGAAATTCCATTTTTATTAAAAATGTATGGAAGGTCTTATATCTTCACTTTTTAAAAAGATCTCTCCCCTCCCCTCCACCACCATCCAACAGAGAGGTCAGACGATGTCTTCTATTTTACTATCAAAGTGCACTAGATGCAGGGGCGGTCAGAGCAGGAGGATGGTAGCATGGGATACCAGGATAGGTAGAAATGGCCTATCGATCTGCCTGGGCTCTTAAGACAAGGGAGACTGCAAAAAAACCCCAAAAGACTAACAGGACAAAAATCAAAACCCAGGGCTATAGCAATAAAATATCCACAGGGGCCTATGACCTATAGCCCAATGAAGGACAGTGCCCAGTAAGAGGACAGGTCACTTTTCTGTGGGTTCTCATCCATGTGCACAACTTCAAGAGACATCAGCTTCCAGAAACAACCATATGGGTTATATTTTACAGACAGTAAACAAAGAGTTTACACAAGTGTCTTGTTGCCTCACCTAGATAATGTCAGTGATGGTCACCACCAGCCTCCAGGAGTGTAGGGCAGCATTGGCCAGTAGTGATGGTCACCACTGGTTCCCAGAGGCGGTGTCAGGGACACCCAGTGTTAACAGCTCTTTGTGAGTTGTTGGGTTATACCAACAACAAATAGCTCTGAGACACCAGGCACTTCAGTGCTCCTTTCAGACATGTCAGAGATATGACTGAGACCCAGACTGTGACAGAGGCCTTGGGTTTCTCTTCCCTCCTAGGAGGTTGGCTGCTGTTTCTTCTTCTTTCATTGAAGGTCAAGAACAGTTGCATCCCATTCTTTCTTCCTTTGGAGACTGGAACTGTCTCCCAGTAGCTTCTTCCACCTCTGGCTTATATCCTCTTTCAGAGTGCCCTACCCACAAGTCTGATGGGACCATTTTTCAATCCTGTTGCAGATTGGACCATTTAGCACCAATCAGCTCATAGCTCACACCTAATTGGTCCATCCTACAATCTAGGCACTCCACAGTTGCATAAAAGGGCTCTGAGAAGCAACTGCCACAACTGACAAAAGGGCTCTTGCTGGGTTCTGAGGAGCAACTGCCACAATTGACTCCTGGTGGGGCATCAGAGGGAGAGAACACCATTGCTCCTGCTGAAAACACCACCGCTCCTGCTGAGATGATTGGATTCCAGTAACACATTCACTCTAATGCCCATTACAGCTGTGGAAACCCTGGCTGGTGAAATCCATCCTTTTGAGCACCTTTATTTTAATAACATTTGGAGGAAAGCAATTAAGTTTTGTAAAATATCTGTTACTAGGTCAAATATTTATCTGACCAGAAAATAAAATTAATTTTGGCATTATGTTTAACTTTAGCTACATCAAGCAGGCCTTGTGATTCTTTTTTTAAGAAGAGGAAAACATTCTCCACATTCTCCTTAGTTGTGTTCAAATGACAATGAGTAGTTCTTTAAATTTTACATGTTTCTCATATTGTTCCCTCTGATCTAAGTTGTCCTCGGCCTGTTTTGAAGTCTGGCCTGTGATTTCAGGTATGTGATGAGTTCTGGGCAGTGGGAAATTCCGGTCACCTAGTCACCTATAAGGCAATAATATGAAACATTTGCTTTCCATAATAGTTGTCAGTCATACACAGAGCAGCTACTTGCTTGTCTTTATTTTTTTAACTCCTGTGAATTAGATGGAAGATGAGAAAAGCATTAAGTGCTGCTAAAAACTGCCTAAAGTTCAGATTGTCCTTTTCTGGCAAAGAAAAGCTACTTACTTCATCTGTCTTGTGATCTGTGACACTGCTTCTTACACAGACCTAGTGAATAAAGATTAAGATAAAAATTAAGGTGCTACTTAGGGCTTTCAAAATAGCAATTATCACTTGTGTTTTTAATATATTTAATGAGCATTATCTATTTATTAAAACTGAGAACTTTAAAGGAGTAACTGCCTGCTCTAGGGATCCAGGTACCTTTTATTACTGAGAAGAAGCAGAATTACATTTTTGACATTTAGTTGTAGCAGCAAAAAATGAATCTGTTGAAAGTGAGCTAGAAACACTAATAAGAATATGTGTTTCCTCTTGGAAACACTTGGTTTCAAGTAACCAAGTAATTAATGTGAACCAAAGTTCACATAGCCATTTATTGAACAAACATGCATGTGTGCTAATTATGTGCTGGCACCAAACTAATCTCTCCAAATTATGAACCAGTGAGTGAGCACTGTGTTGAATTGTGCTGAATGTTCTAGAACCAAATAAGAATGCATAGTAGAATAGGGAATAATATGAAGGGAGACATCTGTGTTCTTTGCCACCTTCTTCTCACACCTCTCTCCTTCCTCCAGTCTACAAATTGGGTCCTGACTTTATACCAAAAAGGAATTCCTGGAAAAGCTACAGTACCATTTCCCTTATCTGGAAATTAGAGCTCCAAAAACTTTCAACATCATCACCAGTAATCAACAAAAAAACAGGAATTCTTACAGAATATCACTCTTCACATAGAGCTTTGTGAGGCTTTGATTTGGAGGAAAAGTGATAGGGATATTGATAATGTTTGAATAAACAGGACTTCATCTTCATCTTCAGAACTATTACTCTAAAAATAACTTGGTTTATATCTGCCATGAGCCAGATAGTATATTAAGCATGTCCAATGACATGATTGAATAAACAAAATGCACCAACTATGCAGCACATTTGCACAAATGAAATAAAGAGGCTTAGAGAATGAAAGGTCAGACCAAACTTGAAACTGGGTGTGAGCTCAGTGCTCATGAAAAAAACATCATCCAGCTTGTCCTCGGATGGCTTCTTGTGTTATACTGTCATCTTAGTGCATTTATGCAATTGGTTAGGAAAGAAACAGGTTGTATAAAGCAGAAAAAAAAAAAAGCCTGCAAAGCATGGGGAGAATATTTAAGATTGAAAATATTATCATGCTAAAAAATAGGGGCATAAGAAATTTTAACCAATTTGGCTACTTAAACCTGCTTTTGAGATACCATAATTCTTATTTCCATGTATGGTAAGTTTTGGATAAGGACTCAGCTCTTCTTGTACAACAGGGTCTTGTCCAGCCTTGCTAACTTTATTCTTTCCACTTCATCTGTGATGGTTTTCAGAATGCTGAAGTCAGTGCCAGCATCTTGGTCCACAAACTGAAAGCTATCAATTCTAAAGCTAACTTCAATGTCTTCTTGACACATTCTTTT
This sequence comes from Condylura cristata, assembly GCF_000260355.1. Lineage (NCBI taxonomy): Eukaryota > Metazoa > Chordata > Mammalia > Eulipotyphla > Talpidae > Condylura > Condylura cristata. The sequence goes on along the minus strand of NW_004567126.1, from coordinate 4,159,690 downwards.
TGTTTTTATTAATATACTTTTTTTACTGGGCCTCCTTTGTTGCTATTCACAGCCACTGCGGCATGAGTTCGATTCCCAGCCAGCATGCTGACCTACATGGAGAAGCTGACTTGTCTTGTCTTGTCCCCTGAACTCCCCAGCAATATATTCCAGTACGTCTGCCTCTTCTGCTCCCCACTCTGTCTCTGGTGAATGCTCTCACCCCTCACATCTCTGACCTATAACCCAGTTCACAAGTAAATAATTATTTTAAATATGTGTAGTAATTATTTTATACATTTTTTACATCATTCTTCATTTTTATACAATGTATGTTTTATCCTCTTGGGTGTAATCCTGGCAAAATTCCCACCACCAGTTCACCTGTGCACCATCACCATAGTCCCTTATCCTCTTCCCACTCCTATTTTGCTCCTATTCCCTCTCTCTGCCCTCCTAGCCCTCATCCCCCTCCTCCCCACAGAGTGAGGAGGTGGAGAAAAAAGAACCCTCTTACACTTCTGGTGGGAATGCACACTAGTCCAAGTACAATGGAAATTTGAAGTTCCTCAAGTTACTAAAAATGGAGCTACCCTATGACCCAGCAGTTCCACTCTTAGGAATCTATTCAAATGACACAAAAACATTCGTTTGCAAGGAAACTTATACTACTGCGTTTATTGCAGCACTATTCAAAATAGCTAAGATATGGAAACGACCTGGTGTCTCTGGTTTATAGTTGCCTGTTAATTTTGGATTTTACTTTATTGTAATTACTGTTTATCTGATCTCTTATTTGGATCCCTTTCATGCCTTCTATATATGAAACCATTTGGTATTTTTCTTTTCCTTTCTTTTTTTCAATGAGCATGATCCATTCCAGCTCCAACCAATTTTCTGTGAATGGCATGCATTTATATTTTTGATTGCTGAGTAAATATTCCATCGTATACATCTACCCTATCTTCTTGATCCAGTCATCTATTTTGGGGCACTTGGGTTCTTTCCATAGCTTACCTATTGTAAATGGTGCTGCAATAAACATAGGGATGCAGTTTGACACATATTCTTTTTCTTCTGAGACAGCCATCTATTTTATGTTTATATGTGTGTGTGTACATAGACACACACACATATATGTATATTCATATTTTTGTACAGTTTGTCTTCTCTCAAGGTGTAGTACTCATAAAATTACCATGACCAAGTTACCCATGAATGATCACCATCATCTCTTGTGCTCTTCCTGCCCTTCTTTTAATCTCTGTCCCTCCTCTTACCCTTCTGTATGTCTCTTTTTTATACTTCGTGTGCTAGATTTAATTTTTTTCTGACCCCTTGTTTGGTTTCCCTACATTTCTGCTATAGGGCATTTGATATACATATATATATTTTTTTCTTTCTGGCTTTTTTCACTGAGCATAATACCTAATAGCTCTCTATGTTGTTGCAAATGGCATGAGTTTCTTTTTTATTGCTGAATAATACTCCATTGTGTATATATACATCATATTCTTGATCCAGACTTCTCTTTGGGGACATTTAGGTTGTTTCCATATCTTAGCTATTTTGAATAGTGTTGCAGTAAGCGCAGTAGTATAAGTTTCCTTGCAAATGAATGTTTTTGTGTCATTTGAATAGATTCCTAAGAGTGGAACTGCTGGGTCATAGGGTAGCTCCATTTTTAGTAATTTGAGGGACTTCATACAAATTTCCATAGTACTTGGACTAGTATGCATTCCCACCAGCAGTGTAAGAGGGTTCTTTTTTTTCCACGTCCTCACCAACATTTGTTGTTGCCAGTTTTTATTTTTTAATGTGGACCATTCTTACTGTGTGAATTGTATCACATTGTTTTGATTTACATCTCCCTATACAAAGACAATTATAAAACATTGTTACAACACATAGAAAGCATAAAGAAATGGAAAAAGTACTATTGCTCATGGATTGGAAGAATTAACATTATCAACTGGCTATCCTATAGAAAGCAATTTACAAATTCATTGCAATTCCAGTAAATCTCAATGACATTCGTCAAATAAATAGAAGAAATATTAATGATATTCATATGGAGTCACAAGCAAACACATGAACCTTAAATAGCCAAAGCTCACCTGACTAAAAAAGAAGGACAATGAAGGTGCCACACTCCCAGACTTCAAACTACACTACAAAGTTGCAATCATTAAAACAGTATGGTAGTATGGTACTGGAATAAAAACAGACACAGAGACCAATTAAATTGAATTGAAAACCCAGAAATAAAGTCACACACATATGGACAACTAATATATGACAAAGAAACAAAAAACACTCCATGGAAAAGGGATAGTCTGTCCAAGAAATGTTGTTGAGAAAACTAGACCACCACATGCAAAAGAATGAAACTAGTTCTACTACCTCACACCATGTACAATTCAAAACAATTCAAAATGGAAAAAAGACTTACACATAATATCTGAAACTATAACATACATTGAAGAAAATATAGTGTAGGCAAAACACTCCATGGCATACACCTCAAAAATACCTTTGAGGACTCATTTCCAGAAGCAAGGAAAGTGAAGGAAAAGGTAAGCAACTGGGATTATAGCAAACTAAAAGCCTCTATATCAAAACAAAGAGATACCCTACTGATTGGGAGAAAATATCTGCATTCCACACAACAGATAAGGAACTGATTTCTAAAATCTACAAAGAGCTCATATGACTCTTCAAAATCAAAGCAAATGATACAGTCATTCTAATAGGCAGAACTCAAAAGACACTTGTCCTAAAAAAAAATGCAAATGCCCAATGGTATATAAAAATACTCTCTAGATCACTTATGATTTGGCATCCTTTTGGTTTAGATAACATCTTGGGATTTTCCTGTATTGCTTAACTATATTTTTGTATTATGTGGCAATTACAATTTGATGTGTTTATTGAATATTTGGTTTGACATGCAATAAACAAAGCATAAGTAAACCTTTATCAATTTTTTTTTATCAGATGCCATCACATAATAATAACAGGATGGAACAGGTTATCTTTGAATGTGATTTAAATTTTCTATTTTTAAACTAGCTAAAAAAAACTTATTCATAATCTATGTCTCTCCTGTAAATGCTTGATATTTTATTCCTACTCTGTCAGCTCTGGTTTCTCTGCTTTCTTCCCTATTGCTTAGTTTTACATTGCACCTATTGATTTCTCTGACTGGTGGAATATGTTTTAATGATATTTATTTGAAATATTTCCCATTTCTGCAGTTAATATTTTCTTTATGATTGATAGCAATTCTTTTAGATTTTCTCCAACCCACGTTAAAATATGGAAGCCAGAGACAGGTGAAGTGTTATCATTATATTATAGTATGTGATAGACATTAATACATTTTTCTTATGTGTTATGGAGATAAAATTCAAAGGACTACATGATTAAACAGCTTCATACCAGTGGGTTCTGATTATAGAAGTATTGACTTTTCCCCTCTTGTTAGTTCTGTCAAGCATTTGTTATACTTCTAAGAGTTCCTTCTGTTTGTTTCATTTTTTCCACAAGTAGAAAAATTTAAATGTATCTTTGTCTTTTCACAAAAGGTATAATACAACACTCTAATCAGACTAGAAGGTACAAAAATGAGAAAAGAAAATCTAGGACACTAATTTCAGTTCATATGAAGTTAACATGGCTTAGAGGCATTATGATACTTTTTAATATCCTTTGCTTTAGCAACTGAAGAAAAGTTACGATTTTTAGGTGATTCTTACACAAAATCTTTGTGGCAGACAGATGGCTAATTTAACTTATGAGGAAAGGAAAACAGAAGTTAAAAGTACAAACCAAAGTACTGAAGATGAAATAGCAAATGTGATTCTGTTTTGTTTGTCTTCCATTCTTTTTAAGAAAAGTCTATAAAGTTATGCTTATATTATGTAGTTTTTTTTCTGACTTTTAAAATCATTTACTGTATTGAAGTATTTTTCTGACTTTTAAAATCATTTACTGTATTGAAGTACCACTTCCCTTCCTTGCCACTGGTTTGACAATACAGGACTTACCCCTCTGGAGTACCAAAGCACCAAAGCACCCACCAGCATCAACTGAGCTCCTTCCACCATCCCCTCGTCTCTCCCCTTCTTCTCTTCCTCTGAAAACTGCATTATCTATGGTCACTTTTCAAGGGTTGGTTTTACAGTTTGTCTTTGACCCTTTATTTTCTAAATGCATGTATAAATGATACCATCCAGTATTTATCTTTGTTCTTCTGGCTTATTTCATTTAGCATTATCCCTTCTGCCCCATCTATGTTTCTGCAAATGTCATGAGTTCTCTTTTTTGGTCACTGTGTAGTATTCCATTGTTTTCATATGCTCACCTCTACACCACATCTTCTTGATCCACTAAGGTTGGGATGATCCACTTGGTCACTTAGGTGTTTTCCCTATCTTGGCTTTTATAAATAGTACTGATGTTTATAGCATGTTTTGTCATTGCTTTCTGACTTCTCTGTCCCTGGATGTTTTTACTTATGCAACCTCAGAGGAGAAACACTCTGTATAACAATTCTTTCAGCTAATTGAAAGTTTTGGTAGTTTCTAATTTTGGAAAATCTGCCCAAATGCACTAAGCATTAATACATAAAAGGGTAACAGTACTTGTAGTAAAAAAGAAAAATAAATCAATATATCTTGGTGTGTTTTTACAGAGTAAATAAGAATACAGAAACTACAGCATTTCTGTGTGTGTGAGAGGAAATGGAGATGGTTTTTCTCTTCTACTTGAAGCTTTTCCATCGTTTACAAATCATCCAGAATAGAATTGTGTTGTTTTAAGGTAATAAAAATAACTTCACCATACTGTTGTCAATCTGAGAGAAAAATAATCAGGTTTTGATGAAATCATAAAGGCATTTAGAGGAGAGTAGTTGGCAGGACCAGAACAGAAGGGAGTTTAGAAGGCACAGGCAGATGCCTGGTGTGAGTTTGTCATTTGATGTGAAATTTTTGGGTTGTTCTCAAGTTTCTCTGTGCATGATTGGTAGGGAAACATCTCCAGATGGGAGGCTGCCAAAGGGGGACCCTCCATGTCTAGTATTGTCATGATTAGCTGATGACTTCTGTTTTCCCCTAGTTGTCCAACATCTGTGTCAAGCTGTTTAATTTTTTATCAGAAGTCAGCACATGTCCATTAGAAATGAAATGTGTTTGCCTGTAGAGAGGTCCAATACTACTTCTCATCCCCCTGGAATTCTCACTAGAGGAGATTTACTGTAACCACTACAACTAGGAGGAAATCCACACACAATAATGAAATTGAAAAGCATTTCATGTCTATTTCCAGGTTTCTATAATAATTTACTTCTACTGTGAAATTTCTTTGTATAGTTCTTTAGGATTTCACTTTTTTAAAATTCAACAAATCACACTGTAAAAGGTTAACGCATATTCTACCCAGCAACTCAGGCAGGGGTAAAGGATTAAGAGTTTGGTCAGGACATCTACACAGAGAAAGCAAGGACAGGTATTTGTCACCTAACAGATTTAATTTCCTGACCTCAGTATCATTTAGAAACAGGAACAAAATCTCCTTGCCAGACACAATGCGAAGTTGCCACCCAAACAGCCTTCAGATGTGCAATCTCAATTGCTTTTTAAAGGAACATCCTGTCCAAATAATGATTATGTACTCCACATTCATCCTCATACAGGAAAAGGCTTATCATGACTCATTTATTTTCTTGGAAAAAAACTATCAACATCTCAATTTATGTTAAGCTGAGATGAATAAAGATTTACATTTGTAATACAAAGGAGTGCCAGCAGTGCAGATTTTAAAATCAAACAGGTTAAATAATTTTTTTCTGAAGAATTATTAGTCTTTCAGACCAATTTTCCTCCCTCATCTATAGCCTGAATTCTTACATTCTCAATTGAATAAAGTTACACTTAGGTGTCTACAAGATAATGGCAGCCATTGAAAATTATGGGCAACATCCAAGTCTTCATTTTCTCATTAATCTTAAGATTTAACACGTCTCACTTGCCAAAGCAAAGAGGAAAGTTATTTCCCAGACTTCGCCTTAATCAGCCCAGATTTTTCATATTTTCTAAATTCAAACTATTTACGGAGATGTACTGGTTTATCATGAAAACTGGTAATTTTTTTTATTACAAAGTTTATTTTTACATCATTTTGCACATTTTTTTTCCATCTCGATTGTAATCCCCGTGGGTTTCCCATCACCAAATCACCCCTGTGCCACCACCATAGTCCCGTGCATTTCCCTCCCTTCCCCCCCCCTGCCGTTTTTGATCCCATTCCCCACTCCACCCCCACAGAATGTCTCTGGTCTATGGTTGTTCATTATTTTTGTTATTTTCTCGCCTGGTCCATTATACTCCTGCTATGAGTGAAACCATCCAGTATTTTTCTTTCTCTTTCTGGCTTATCTCACTAAGCATGATCTCTTCCAGCTCCATCCAAGTTGCTGCAAAAGACAGCAACTCTTTTTTGGTTGCTGAGTAATATTCCATTGTATATATGTACCACATCTTTCTAATCCAGTCATCTACTTTTGGGCATTTGGGCTGCTTCCATGTTTTTCCAATTGTAAATAAAGCAGCAATAAACATGGGGGTACAAGTATCTTTTTCAATCAGTGTTTTTGTGTCTTTTGGGTAGATACCTAGGAGTGGGATTGCTGAGTCGTAGGGAAGCTCCATGTTTAGCAGTTTGAGGAACCTCCAAACAGGAAAACTGGTTAATTTTTTAAAAATGGTATTATTATTTATGAGGACATTTGGGTTAACAAAGACTGTATTTGATTCAGGCATATAATCTCTTTTTTTCTGCATGTAAAACAAGGAGTTTCCCCTTCTGTAGCTTGTTGTCCCCTGAGTTCCTCCCGGCACCAGGTTACAGGGATGGTCCCAGACCATAAATTTTCCTCATATTCTCTTCCTCATATTCTTCTCATTGGAAGAATAGTGCTCTTCTTTTCCTGCTTAATACAAATATTGGGAAATGACTCTGGAAAGCTGTCCATTTGAGGAAGTTTCTTATATGCAAGTGTGCAAAGCTTCTTTGTTCTTTTCAAAGGGCAATCTTATCCTAGGAAAGATTTTGCTTGGAGAAAGCAAAAGGAACATTTTGGGTATAATTAGGAAGTTGCTATGAACTTGTTAAATTTCTATGCTGTGAGAGTAAAATAGAAGAGTTAAAGAATATATAAGCACCTGGTGGGGGAAAAAATCACAGCATGCATTTATTTTACTTTCTTTTTTTCAAAAATCATGTAGGCAGTGCCATAAATGGTGTGTCTGTATCCTCTCAAAGGGATGACATTTGAGAATCTTCAGAAAAGATATCTGTTTTGAATTTTTTATTTTTGCTAAGTTGATAAGAGCTGAAAAGAAGGAGGGAAATAGGAACAGTGATAGGGAACCATTCTCACAAGTGGCCTGATTTGGCTTTGCCTTTTTTTCCCTAGAAAGTTAAAGGTTCTGCTTCCTTTGGCTGCTGAAGGGTGGGGTATTCCTCTGGGCTTTTGAAGGAGGAACGCCAGGTCCAGGTTTGGAAGGACCTGTATTTCTATTAATGAATTATGCTTCTTTTGTGATTCTTCTCTGGTTCCTCGAATGGAGCAAGTTGGACTGAGATCACCATAGAAGCACTGGTAGAGAACAAGGAAAATTGGCCACTTTAGGAAAGGCTTTATTTACTCAGCTCCCCTTAGGAGTCAGAACTAGTTCTCATGAACTAGTCTCACGAGGACTTTCTCTGCAGTAGAAATGTAGATGCTATGTCTTTAAGGATGAGTCAGCTGACTCACGCAGGGAGACCTAGGAGAGGATTGCACACATTCCTATAAACACAGCTGCACAATTGTGTCAGCATGAGAACACAGGGAATAGAGGTCCTCAGGAAGAAAGCCAAGGAAGGGGGTGGAATTCTGATGCTAGCAGGTCCTGCTTGTGAGAATCCAGAACCACAATATGAAGGGAATGAATAATGCTTCTCCCCAGAGTCACAACTTATTACAATTTACTGCTTTGTAAAATTCATCATGAAGTAGGAGAAAAGTCTTTCAGTGATGGTGAAGTTAACAAGCTAGTATTGATGATGATGATCAGGTTTTTGTTATTGAGTCAACAGGCAAAGATATAATCAACAACTTGTTAGAGTACAGTGTGCTGAATCACTAAATGGAAAAAAAAATGCAAGGGGACTGGCTTGATCTCTGATTGATACTGTCATTTAGAAATCAAATAGTCAATATTCATCACCGACAGTGTGCCAGACTCAGGTCTTGCCACGCCCTTTCCATATTCTGTTTGTAACTCACAGACCATTCAGTGGCTCAGGCTAACACAGCAACCCCTACTCTCAGGTCCTAGTTTATGGTCTCAGACCTGGGGCAAGGTGCTACAGGTGCTTGTACCTGTCACATGCATCTTATGTCTCTTTGCTTGCTTAGAACTTAACATTCATTTTCTATTTTAAATCTCTCCTTTTTGAAAGTCTTGAAAACATCTCAAAATCCTCACTTGGGGTACTCAATAGCCCTGGGGAAGAGGAATGGGGCATGGAAACATTTTCATTAGGTAGAATTCAGGAGAGTTAAGATATATCAGACTTTCCTTTTATTTTCCAGTTACATTCCTTACACTTTTTTTTTTTTCCCAAAGCTGACTTGTAAAATGCATCAGTGAAGTAGGAGAAAAGTCTTTCAGTGATGGTGAAGTTAACAAGCTAGTATTGATGATGTTACCAAACACAAAAGATTCATCTCTGCACATGTAACCATACCAATTTGCAGATTCATAGCAAAGAATTTTACTACTTGAATCAAGTAAGGTGGCAAAAGGATTGCTCTCAGCACTGTCTCCCTTCCTAAAGGAGTTAGGATTTTTATAGATTGCTATTTGGAGGGGTAGGGTGGAATGTCTGGAATCTTGACTGTACAGTTACAACAGAGTTCCAGGACTAATCATTCTTCTGCACAGGTCATGTGTTCAGAAAATGGTGGCCAAGGATCTCCTTGGGTGGGATTTTATTATATAAGTGGTTATTAATGGACCTGAGGTTATTTAGATCACCATGGGCCCTTTCGATGCATGTTGTTAGGGGGCTAATTACTTGGGGTCGGAATGGTTGCCTAACCCTTTATGAAAATAGCTTTCAGTAGTTCTAAGGGTCTTCCCTAACTATGCTAGTTAGCTCTGTAAGCTCTCCAGGGAATGGTGTGGCTGTAGTAATGGCCAGGTGACAAAGAAACAGACTGGCAAAAGTAAATGTTTAGCATCATCTGGTTTGGATGTAAATGAAAGAACTTCACATCAAATGAATGACAATTCACAGATTTAACACTGAGTGTAGATGTCAGAAAGAAAGCACCCGTTTCAATAGTTTAAATCTTCTACTTAACAAGATGTTAACTAACTTGACTTTAATCTAAAGCTAAGTCTATTAAAAATTGCCAATTTTTATAATTCAAGGGAAAATTAGCTAAGAGGTTTTATGATAGCTACTGCAGTGAGCAGGAGTATCTAACTTATGTCCTCTGTAAATGAAATTTTCTATGGGCAAGAGGGTCGGACTTCTCTGGTTGAAGCTGGGGATTGATACCCCAGGAGTCCCTGTGATCAATGGTCAATCTAATCTTCCTTTACTGGTTTTGAAAGTGGGGATGGGAGTATAGGAGTACAGGGCAGGTATGACCACACCATTTGTATACCAAGTTGAGATGCTTTTGAGAGTAAAAATACATGCTAACTCATTGTCACTTAGTAAGGAGATGGTTATCAGGTCTTACAGAATGAGAATGGTGCCCAAACTGACATAATCAGAGTAAACAGGAAGATGTCTTTGGGTGACAAAGCAACCCAATATCCCACTACCACTTCAGGTTTCCAGGGATAAATGTACCAGTCATGACCTGGGCTTCGAAGGTCCAGTTGTTACCACAGAGGCTGTCTCTCAGTTGTGAGCTGTAACAGAACTTGCATTTTTTCCCATGTCAATCCAGCTTAAAGTGTGTTTTTTTGTTGTTGTTCCTTCCAGCTCTCTTAAAGACTGGGTTTTGCAAATATACTTTTTAAATTACTAGATTTTTCCCAAAAGCAAATCAGTGAAGTTATGGGTGCCTTCTCTGGCTAGGGTACTTAAAAGGGAAGAAATATTAGCCCACACACACTTCCTTACTTTGTTATCTCAGAGTACGGAGAAGGCTCGTTGACAAACTAAAACTTGTCATTGTTTAAAAAGATTTCTTTATTTATGTGTAGAAGTGCTGGGGTGTGGACCATAGGTGCATAGAGTGAGAGGCAGAGTGGGGAGCAGAACAGGAAGATCTACTGAAATACACTGCAAATGGGAGCAGCAGGTGAGACAAGAGAGGTCTGCTGTGCTATGTGGGTCAGCTCTGTGACTGGGGAGCTAAGTCTTAGCAGTGATAGTGCTGAGACTTAACCCCTGTGCTACTAGGGATGCCTGAAACAGGTCATCTTAAGCTACAATTAGATGGAGAAAGATGGAATCCCTAGAACCCCAGCCTGTCAGCTCTGCAACACTTCCAGTTGTGATGCTCAGCAACTCAGCAGCTGAATGTGTATCTTCGGGAATATGCCATGTTCTACCGTCATCTCACTACAATGAGGCCCAACAGCCACCTAGTCCTCCCCTTCCATGTTAAGTGAGAGAGTTGTCACCTGATGTCAGAACCATGACCCAACATATTATGTACTTTGTTACAGATTATTATATTCTCATCCTTTTCTGAATTGTATTTGAAGTTTTTAGAACCAAAGGGTGAAAAATAAAGGACCACTTGTGGTCATTTATTTCACCTTCAAGTAATCTGAGAACTACTACTTCATTTATAATTTAGAATGGAGTTTGAAATGGAAAATACACATAACTGTGACAGCTTGAAATGAGCTTGTGCTGACTCCTAGCATGTCACGAGCCACCTCCTCCAGCACTGTTCTGGCCTTCAGGATCCCAGGTAGGGAAGGGAACATATCGAACTAGTCCCTATGATCTTCTCTTGACAAATAATGGTGGTTCCAATCCTTTTACAGAGGGCCCTCTTTACTGCACTAGTAGCACAGTATACTTTTCTACTGAGGCAGTGTTAAGGGGAAGGATGTCCTAAAGGAACTCCACAGAGTTTTTTGGACTCCAGCCCCTACTCCAGCTTTCTGGACTCTGCCCCTTACTCCAATGACTGAAAACTACAACTCCCAGCAGTACCAGGGAAAGAACTGTGAGGACTCAAGGATGGAGCTAAGCAGGCATTCTGGGACTTTGGGGGATAAATAGGGAGCCATTTGGTCCAACGGTCTCTCTCACTTGAGAAAACGGCCTCTTGGGACCGCATGACTTGGGGATTTCTGTTAGTTTGTTACCAGAACTCCAAGTCAGCTAAGCTGGTAAGATATTCCAGTTACTTTGCATCCTTCTCTCTTTCCCTGGGTTGTTTCCTTTTCGTTTCCTCTTTTGTAAATAAACCCATTATTGACCCTTTTGTGTTTGCCTGCAGTACAACTGAATTCTAAGTGCGCTGGTGAGGCCCAACAGGCAGGCGGCCCAGTTCACACTGGGATGCCCTGTAACAGCAAAAAGGAAAGCCTTGAGTCCACGAAGAGAGCCTGAGCTAGCAGTAAGCAAGCACTGCATCTGCATTCATCTCTCTATTTCTCCCTCAACCTTGTGCTTTTCAGGTGCTTAACACAGAGAGCAATGATAAGTTACCTGAAATAATTGAAGTGGTTCTACAGATATCATATACTATTTGTGAGTTAGGATGTCAGAAAACGTTCAGAAAGCATGGGAATTCTTGGAATGCTGGTTTGGTTCTAGGTGTGGTAAAGCATCTTTCTCATGATTTCACTTGTAGAGCAATGGGCATACAGTCTCCACACTATGGAGCTATCAGCAGCTATTGCAGCACAATCCCCAACCAGGCTGATCCACGTGGCGCAGCAGACCTCTCCTGCCTCAGCTGCTGATCCCCGCAACAGTGTATTTCAGTAGCTCTGTCTGTTCTGCGCCCCACTCCATCTCTGGTAAGTCCTCTCACCCCCACACCTCTGGCCTACACCCCAGCTCTTGTGTGTGTAAATAAATAAATATTTTTTTAAATGCAAATAAAAACACCCAGGTAATTTATGTAAACAGGTTAATTGTTAATATTCTTAGCTTTTGTTATGCATTGTTCTGCTTCTTGAAATTTTAAGACAATGATACTAACAGACAAGAATGCCTGGAGACAGAGCTCATAAAGTGTCACTCACACATACTACGTTGGCCTTCCTCTGCATGCCCACGTCCTTCCAGTAAGTGCTGACCTTCCAGTAAGTTCCTTCCATTAACTACCCCCTGGTCTCTCACGTTGTGTATTGCTTCAGCAGCGGAATAAAAAGTAAAACACTTGTACCAGTTGAGCTTCACTTTGGTTGTTGGATGTCAGTGAAAGGAGAGAACAGTTGATTAAGGAAACTCAGAACCTGAGACCTATTCTGGAGCAATTTTATCCATATATAAAAATAACTGGACCACTGCTTACCCACCTCCCCAACTTGACCTCAACTATAGAATAAAGAGGGTCAAGCCAGACAAGAAGTCCAAGCATAATTCCTGGCCTTCTAATATTATTAGCCCTATGAAATTTATTTTGCTTGACACGATCCCCTCCAGTCCCGTAAGCCCATAAGTGCCAAAAGTGGCAAGAGTTTATTCATATATTTATATATGTGTGTGTGTGTGTGTGTGTGTGTGCGTGTGTGCATGTGTGTGTATACACATATATATGTATATATGTGTATATATACATACACACACATATGGTGAGAGCTATATGTCTAGAGAGAGAGAGAGAGAGAGTGCTAAGTAGAAATCCATTGTGAGGCTATACCACATCTTTCTAATCTACCCATCTCTCTTTGGACACTTAGGTTTTCATGACTTTGCTATTATAAACAGCACTGCAGTGAACACAGGGGTGCATCTATCTCTTTGAATCAGCACTTTTACATTTTTTGAGTAAATATTTAAGAATGGAATTACTGGATCACATGGTAGGTCTAATTTTAATATTTTAAGAACTCTCTATGCTTTTTTTCCCACAGGGCTTGGTCCAGTCTACATTCCCACCAGCAAGACATGAGAGTTCCTTTTTCTCCACATTCTCACCAATACTGTTCCCGGTCTTTTTGATATGGGCTATTTTCACAGGTGTGAGGTGGTGACTCACTGTGGTTTTGATTTGCATTGCCCTGGTGATAAGTGATGTTGAACATTTGTTCATGTTGTGTTGGCCCTCTGTAGGTCTTGTTTGGTAAAGTGTCTCTTTCAAGCTTCTGCCCATTTTTTGACAGGGTTCTTCATTTTCTTTTTGTTGAGTTGTCTGAACTCTTTGTAGATCTTGGGTTATTAGCCTCTTGTCAGATTTATAGCACACAAATACTTCAAATACTTTCTCCCTTTCAGTAGCCTATCTTTTTCATTTTAGATACAGTTGTTTTTTTTTTTTTTAACTGTGAGGGAGCCTTTTAAATTTGATGTAGGCCCATTTATTCATTGTTGGTATAATTGTTCTTGCCATTGGAATTCAGTCCCCAAAGACATCTCTGAAGTCAGTGTCATGAAGTGTTTGCCTATGTTTTTTGCTTATGTATTGATATTTTATGGGTTTTGGTATTACCTCTGAGTCTTTGGTCCATTTTTTTTTGAGTGTGTAGTGTGTGTGAGCTATTGGTTTAGTTAGATTCTTTTACATGTGGTTGTCTAGTTTTTTTCAACAACCTTTGGTGAAAAGATTTGCCTTTCTCCATTGTGTGCTCTTGGCACATTAACTAAGTGTGGGTTTATTGCTAGGTTGTCAATTCTATTCTGCTGATCTGTTTGCTTGTTTGTTTAATTACAAACCAGATTTTTTTTAAAGATTTATTTATTTTGTGCAAACAAGAACTGGAGTACTGGCCAGAGGTGTGTGTGTGTGAGGAGGAGGTTTTTGGTGGTGGTGAGAGGATTCACCTGAGACAGAGTGGGGAGCAGAACAGACAGATTGACAAAGTACACTGCTGAGGGGAGCAGTGGGCAGGTCAGGAGAGGTCTGCCACGCTATATGGGTCATCTCCCCAGCCAGGAATTGAACTTGTGCTGCAGTGGGTGTGGATCACTTCACCTATTGTACCACCAGGGAGGGCCCAACCATACAGTTCATTTTATCTTTCATAATATATTTTCTACTGATGCTATATTAATTTGTCATTTACAGAACTATTTGATTTTAGTAGTACTTCACACCTCCATATGTGAACAGAACATTCTACCAAAATTCTTATCACCTTTCATCCTACCCCATCTTCCCCCCATCTAGTTTGTCTGCTAACCATTATATTTTTCACAGACTGTGAGTATTACTTTGTTTGCTTTGCCTGTCTGTTTTCATTGATCATTTGTATTTCACAAGTACATGAATCCATCTGGTAACTTTTTCTGATTTATTTCACTTTTCATACTCACCTCAGGATCCATCCATCCTGTCTCAAAAAGCACTGTTTCATCATTTTTAATAACTAAGTTATATTCCATTGACTATATGTGTGTGCATATGTGTGTATAAAACAATGTTGTGATAATTGCAAGGCATTTCCTAAGGTGTGAACCTATTTCCCGAAATCATATACAGTGATATAGTCCAATATTAGCTTAATTTAAAAAAATACAAAAGGTAAAACACAGATATATATATATATATATATATATATGTTCATATATATATATATATGAACATAAATTGTGCACACATATACATATGTGTTGATATGTATCTATATGCATGTGTACAGATAGGGGTATATGATGTATTTCTCCATTGTAAACGTCCTATTTTCCGTACTCCCCACTTTATCAAAGAAATAGTATCAGTTGCATATGTATAATACAGTTATGACATACACACACACACACACATAAAATTGGTTTGTTCTATAAGGGAAATCTGCCCTTTCTCTCACATTTTTCTCCTTATTCATTGATTTAAAATCATTAAAGATTATATTAAGTTCTGGGTCATAAATCTAGTTCATTATTTATTTTGGAAGATGCATTTTTATACTTGGTTTTACCTAAATTTGAATCCAAATCAGAATAGCTCTTCATATTTGGCTATATTTTAATCTTTTATAAAGGTTTTTTGATGAAAAACAGTGCCCTTCCCCCCTTTAAAATACAATCAACTCTTTTGGAAAAATTGTATTGTTTTATAGAATATCTTATATTCTGGATTTGGCCAACTGCTATTTTGAGTCCATCTGTGCCCCAGATTTCTTGTAAAGTTGAAGCTATTTTCAAATATTGATTAGATTCAGGTTGTACTTTGTAAGAATATTTCTGGCGTATTCTGAGCCCTTTATAAAATTGTGTCATTTCAGAATGTGCAAAATATCCAGTATAGTTTAGCAGTCATAATGCTATTGATGAGATTCAGTAACAGTTTGGCCCTTTTAAAAAACATTTATTTATGCATAGAAGAATTGGACTGTAGATCAGAGGTTTGGGGGAGTAGGAGGTGATGTGAGAGCACCAGAGACAGAGCAGAACAAGAAGATCTATTGAAACACCCTGCAGAAGGGAACAGCAGGCGAGACAGGCAGAGGTGATAATGCTGAGACTTAGCCCCTAGGTCACTAGGCAGGCCCCTGATGCTCACTTTACAAAGGAGGCCATTGTCAACCTACTGATGATGTTGCCATTCACTGACACTCCACATCCTATTTTTGTTACGAGCTGTAAAATATGATTTTCCATCATTCTTACTCTCATGAACTAGGTGTGATTTGGTTTACCCTGAAAAATATAACTCAGATGGGAGAAGAAAGTAAAGGTTTAATTCCTTTTCCTTGAACTATTGCTTTGCAGAGTAATTAATGAGTGCTCCAGTAGCTTTCACCCATATTGGAGAGTTTTTGTTTCTCCTAATTCAAGAAAAAAATTTGTGTACAGTGTTTTTCATGTAACCTGTTTTTAAATCACATTAAGGCATTTTTTTTTTTCAAGAAAAAATTACACCTTTGTCTAGTTAGAGTAGACTAAGTTTGCTACCTAGGTCCTATTTGCATAGGACATATTTAAGAACATTCTGGTTTAAGACAATATCCCACACTTTTTCAATGTTCTCTGTACCTGACCTATCGTCGGCTATTTGTATAAGGATCCCTTCTTGTTTTTAGGGTCATACAGTGTATAGAAATGACATTAGGGACCACAGTGACCACATAGACCACAGTGGTCTTAGTGGACAGGTTTTTGCACAAACAAGCAAATATATAAAATCATATTTAAGATTATATTGAAATTTTCAGGATTTTCCTCTCCCCAAAAGCTGTGACGATGTGTTCATCTACCAGTGGAGCAATTGATTAAATGCACATTCAGCCTACCTTGTGCATATTTTAATTTTTAATGCCAATGATTAACTCACACTGCATTCCATAGTAGTCAGTAAATCCCTTGAGGACAAGTAGAATACTTTATTCTTGTTTTGAATTCTCAGATCCTAATTCAGTGCCTGACATTTGTTAGACATTCTGTAAATACATATTTAATGAATGGAAATAAATGTGAGGATACATTATGATTACATTCACTAATTCATATTTATCTTTCCTAAGTTTATCTTAATGATTTAATTTTGCATTTTAAATTAGTTGAAAATTACTTTAAACTTACTTTAAATCTATCATATATCTTATTTTCACTCCTTAATTTGCTAGGTTTGACATTGATTCTACCTTTTACTCTAAGGCATTTCTACTTTGTGGTATAGATTGGTAAACCTCAGACAGCAGCCAGTGTTTTAGCTCATTTGGACACAGAGGTGAAAGATATAGGCAAAGTCACATCTGGGGGTTTATTTTGTAGTTAGAGAGAGAGACAATAAACTTGACAGAAAATATTAATTTGCAATAAGCCCTCAGTAAAGATACCAATTTACCTACATAATTTTGTATCTTGCATTGCTCTGTAAGAAGCATTCTCTCCTTAAAAGGAAATATGCCCCCCATCCTTTTTTACATAATTTTCATTCTGATTTCTGTGCTTTCAACTCCTATGCTACTCTATAGGCATGCCATCCCTTCCCTGTCTCATATTTGCATATGAAATAGCCTGGGTTTTGTACCTGGAAGAATGAATTTAAATTTGATTTCTATCAGATATTAACAATGTGACTTCCTGCAAGAGCTTTAATGTAAAGCTTCCACCCATCAGTACAATGGAGAAATGGCACTAAAATCTCTTTACTGGATGCTGAATAAACAGTATACTACTGTGTGCAAAGCATTCTTCACAATACCTGCCACTTAGTAGGTGCTCCTTGAGGACAGCCTCCTGTATTATTTTTTAAAGATTGATTTGTTCATGCATACAGAACTAGGGTGCTAGCCAGAGGTGCAGGAGCAGTGAGAGGATTCACCAGAGACAGAGTGTGGAGCATAACAGGCAGATCAATGAAGTATACTGCTGAAGGGAGCAGCTGCCAGGTCAGAAGTCTGCTGTGCCGTGTGGGTCATGACTGTGGCTGGGGATGCAACTCACACTGAAGACACCATAGTGCACTTGCAGTGTTATGTTTTAACCTGTTGTGCCACCAGGGTGGACCCTGCAGCTTCCTTTTATATTTTTTATTTATGCATACAGAACTGGGGTACAGACCAGATGTGCAGGGTTGGGGGTGGTGAGAGGAGACAGAGCAGGGAGCAGGATAGGTTGATCTACTGAAATACACTGCTGAGGGGAGCAGCAGGTGGGTCAGGAGAGTTCTGCCATGTCCTGTGGGTCACCTCCCTGGCCAAGCATCGAACTCGTGCTGTGGTGGCTGCAGTTAACTTCATAGTGCTGTGCTTTAACCTGTTGCACCAACAGGGAGGGCCCAACAGCCTCCTTTTTTTGACCTGTAGTCTACCATTCTTTCTGTCAGGAGCATTTTCAAATCTACCCTTTTCTGTAATCCTGTGTTCGCACATTAGTTTTTCCTACCCTTTGGTGAATTGTCTATTCTCTTCTACTGTCGTATTTTTTTCTTCAAACTGTGCTTTTATCCTAGTTTACCTTAGGCCTTTTGAAAGCAGGCACCACCTCAGCATTACCTCCCGTGTCCTTTGAGAGGACTTGACACATGCTAGAGAAGGAAGAGGTTTGTGATCCCAAAGATCTTTCCAGGTATGAGACAAACTGGATTCTCATTCAGGCTCATCTTTTCCCTGAGTCATCTACAGGCACACTATTCAGGTGAAGACACCATAGTAACCTGCCCCATCCAGCACACAAGGTCTTTAGAATGAAACAATGCAAACACATACTAGAGAAACTTGTGGCACAGCACCTGCTTCCAGGGCTATCTAAAGCCATCACAATAATGTAACCATCAGTACAATAGTACTGAGCTCTTACTGTGTGCATACCCCTGTCAGGTGGAGGAGGTAGTCTCGCACGATAAAGGAACATTGGATCTGCCACCAGACTACCTGGGTTTTGTAAGTTTAAGGCAAGGAGACAGAAGCAAGAGAGGGGAAGGCTTTATTGCCCTTCCCGGTGAGGTTCATAGATCTCTAGTAGGGGCCTGCGAAGTCTCACCGAGTGTACAGCCCCAGTGTGCAGGCCAGTGTACAGGCTAGGGTTTTTTTTTTTTATATGTCCCACTCTGTCAAGCCTGGGGAGGTAGTGGGAAATACCAGTGAGTCACGCTGCCCTTTTGGTCTACAGTCACCTTTGTTCAGTGTCTTTGATCCTTATCTGAGCAGCTACCTGTGGGCGGGAGCAGCAACCTGAGGCTACATCCTGACGCCAACTCAGCAGCCATCTCATCTTGATATACCGCTGGATATTGATACCTTTTGCCACTCTGGGGGCCTGGGTGAGGGACTTGGGTGAGGGGCCTGGATGACCTTTCAAGTTTGAAACTTGTTGTGTGACCTTGGAAAGGCTGTTTAATCTCCCTATGCTTTGGTTTCTCACCTGAAAGATCATGGGATCATCCCATATGTTAAGTGGACACATCATTGAAGTGTATGTGCCCATATAACTTAAAGGAATGTTTATTAAATATACTTCGTCATGAAATCCACACAGCGATTCTTATGTTGATACTCTGGCCACTGTATAGTTCAAGGAATTAGGCTTAGTCCAAGGTGACAAAGCTCATAAACAAAAGAGCAGGATTCTTCACTTTTTGTCTAACCAAAATCTAAAATTCATTGTGGGGCAGCAAATAGGTATAGTAAAAAAGGGCCTGGTCAGATAACCACCACAGTCCGGATGCAATTAGCCAGTCCCTTACCTACAAACTTTCTCTTTGAAGGCCTCCTGACCAGGCTTCTAGACCCCTATCTAAACACAGCTCCAAAGGAAGGGAGTCAGAGAGCAAGACAGATTGGTTTCTTTTGAGTAATTTCCAGGTAGTTGAACTCCCTCTCCCATTTCCTAAACTCCCCTTTTCTGTGGAAATGACCTCATATTCCAGCAAACTTCCCCAGGTGCCAGGTTTGTGAACGATCTTATCTTGCAGTCCTTTTCCTAATTGTTTTGATGTTAACTATTAAATAAAAGCTGGAGGAAATGACACTATGGAATGAATTTCCTCAAATAAGTAGAACATCTGTTACTAGTAGAGATGAGTAGCAGAAGCTGTTTTATGGGACCCTGTAGGATACATCAAACCTTTGATGTATATGATATATATGCTACATCAAAATTGGCTAGAAAAGTCACTGGAGTCTTTCCACTTCTGAGATAAAATGAATCCTCTGGAAGAGGTTTAATTTGTGTGGGTTTGGAAGCATGGACACCCTGAACAGGTGTTACTTGGCATCAACATTTTTTCTTTGTGGTACTTTCCCAGTACCTGTCCAGCCAGGGCTGAGAGGAGATAAGTACAGGCCTGGAGGCTTGCAACACTTGATTTATTTAAATTTAGAAGTTGCCATGATCTGAGTTGGCAGCTTTGAGATATAATTACAATATTACATTGTTTAAGTTTGAGATGAAATGTCATGACTTTATCATATCTTTATCTCATATATATACACACACATATATGTGTGTGTGTGTATATACATGCATATATATATATATATATATATATATATATATTACTGTGTACATAAATAGATATAATATCATAATATCAGATTCTTTGGTGAGAATAAATCCTAAAACATAAATTCAGGGTCTCACTAGACACAAGGAAAGCTTCCCTCACCCATAGGTATATATACAAACATCCACAGATGCTGTGCTGTGACGTGTCCCTGCACGTGACCATGCTCTGCCCATCAGAAAGTCCCTATTCTTCCCAGTGTTTGTAAGTTCGTTGTTTTGCTGCTTCACAATAGGAGAGCCACAAAGGCCATTGCTGGCAAGTTGTTTGTTTGATCAAGTTGTGTTTTTAGGAAAGAGAGCTGAGATACATTGACTCAAAATGTTGTTGTTCACTGAATTTTATAGACTTTGATGAGTAATATTTAGAGAATAAAAGAAGTAGCCTTCTACTCTGATCTCAGGCTATGTGGTATGTGACTGGTAAGCCAGCTACTCAGCTGGGTTTTCCTCATAGAAAAACTAAATATTCAGTAGGTCTGTAACCTCATTTACTGAGATTCTGAGATTCTTTTTTTTTTTTAATGTTTATTTTTTTTTAATGTTTATTTATTTATTCATACAGAGCTGGGGTATAAGCCAGAGGTGCAGGGGCAGTGAGAGGATTCACCAGACCAGAGTAGAGAGCAGAACAGGACAACTGATGAAGTACACTGCTGAGGGGAGCAGCAGTGGGTCAAGGGAGGTCTGTCGCACCATGTGGGTCACCTCCAGGGCGGGCACAGATCAAACTCATGTTGAAGTGGCTTTAGCTTCTCAGTGCTATGCTTTAACCCGTTGCACCACCAGGGCTCCATTTACTGAGATTCTTTTGTGGATCTTATTTAAATGTCAAATATCAAATGACTGAAGTTTAAATCAGTAAGACAGGTTCACCATGCACTGCTGTCCGTAAGTAAAAGACATGAAAATAGCAAGAATGTGACCATTAAGTCTGTGGAAGTTAAAGCGAAAAATCAGCAAAGCAAGAGCTCAGGTCAGATTCCTTGGGCCTTACCATTCACCAAAGCAGAACTCATCACAGAGAACAGACTGGGTAAGGATTGTCTTATTTTGAACCCACATGGGTTGGGATTCTTGGAGTGAGGTCCATTAGCTAAGATTGGAAGGAATATTGGGTCCATTCCTTGGGACATTTAACCAATTAAGAGAGACTACATATAGAAAAAAAGAGAATTCTGGCTAATGCAGTGACAGAGTGATGTGATTTACTATGTTTGTAAAGTTTTACTATCTTTCTGCTTCCAACAGAAAAGGGATTAATGGAAAAACGGAAAATGTTGTTAAGTCAGTATCTGAAGATACCCTGAACGCCTTGTTGGCTAGTGTACTAAGTCACAAGATATTGAATCCAAAGGAGGCTGAAATAGTGAAAACAGGAAATGTTACAACTATAGCCAAGGCCCGCTGCCTGATTGACTTTGTGATCCTGAAGGGGTCTCCTGACAGCCAAACACTGATTGACTGCATCTGTAAGACCGACTCTGTCCTTGCTGACAAGTTGGGGTTTTCAAGTAAGAGACATTAGTTCTGTGCAAGGGATGTCTGCACTTGCTCTTGACTCTGGACTCCCAATGTTGACTCACTTTGCAGACACAAGATAGTGCATTTGCTCCTTCCATCTGTAGTCACCTGACGCTCCCATCCGCTAACACGTAGCACGCATCAGCTGAACTTCTCTCCCTGTTCTTTGCTTTATCCCAGTAACATCCTCCTCCTGTTTTCTGCTTTGTTTCTTGATGTCTTTCTCTTTTCTTTTTTGTTAAACTATATATATATTTTTTTCTTCATTTTTTTTTTTTTACTTTTTTCATCTCAGTTGTAGTCCCTGTGTCCTTCCTAAAATAGGGCTTACACTTTTGCTATTTTTAAAGTAGTTTTATTTTAGAGGATAATAATATAACCTATTAGACTGTATTCTACCCTCCCCAGGGGTAAACTAACAAACAAACTCAAAGACCTTGACTTTGATCAGTGACAGAAGGTAATTGTGGTTCATGAAGGGCTTGCAAGAAAAACTGAAACAACTGTTGCATCCCCCTCCTTTTCTATTTACTTGAGTTAGACAAGTTTCTAAGCTTTTTCTCTGGAGCATCTCTCCACTCCCCAAAATACATAACTCAAGCTTTAATAGGTATAGAACCAAAATACAGAATAGCATACATTCTGTGTAAACAAAAAAACATTTTCCCAATTTTTTTTTTTTTTTTTTTTACAAATAGAAATCTTAGGAATGCTTCTCACAGACTTCACAGTGCCAAATCCACGCATTGCGTTTCATGAAAGATAGTAAATATTACCGGTGATAGAGTAACTGGGCAGCAAATATAGGACATAATTTAGCACTTTCTCTAAGTCTGTGCTCCCAGTGTCTGGGCCCAAACCAGTAGTTTTTTGTTTAATTTTATATTGAACTCTTTTAATTGAAGTGACAGTGGTTCACAATGCTGTGTGTGATTTAGCGGTACAGGACCACATCTTTCAGATATGTGTGGCCTCACTCCACCTACCACCAAAGCGCCCATAGCCCTCGACCATAATGTTCTTTGTCCTTCCCCCATCAGTTTTCTACACTCATATTTCTAGAGTTTTTTTTTTTTTACTATTTTGGCTTTATTCAATCCTTTCTTTCACTTTTCTGTATTTCTCTATATTTCCCATACCTGTGGCACTCTCCTGTATGTGTCTTTCTCCTTCTAGCCTACTTCACCTAGCATAATCCCCTTCAGTTTCATACAGGTTGTTACAAATGGCAAGATTTTATCTTTTTCTTACAGCTGCGGCATATTCCATTGTGTGCTGTATTACAGCCTAATCCACTCATGTGAGAAAGTCAAGGGAGCCCTTCTCTTAAATTCCTTTTTCTTTTGTGGGAATTTGGGGAATCATACAGGGTACCCTGCTTACCCTGTAAGCAACTTTCTTCTTATGGTTGCTTACAAAAATTTTAAGGTGTGATCTCAGTGAAATGAACCAGAAAGAAAAAGGAAAATATTGGATGGTTTCACTTATAGGAGGAATATAGGGAAACCAAACGAGGCATTGGGGATAGGGGTGGAGGGGAATAACTTTATTTTAAAAAAAAAAGCAAAACAACACAGATAAAAATAACCAGACAGCTATTAATCAGAGACATTCTGCAGGGGAGAGGAGAAGGAAAGGGTTCCCCACATGGGTGGGGAGAGCACAAGGGAGTAAGGTGAATGTACACAGATGAGTTGGTGGTAGGGATTCTATGGGGACTACACCTAATCTAAAATATATACAAAATTAGGAATTTTTAAAAATTGTAAGCAAAAGACTAGATAGAGGAGAAATGGTCATTAATAGTCTTCATCCTGAACCTGTTCTCTTGGTGTTCCCCAACACACTTGCCCCAGAAGACTCACCACCCTCTGAGCTCAAGGTCTTCAGGAAGGACACGTCCTTTGCCCAGCACCCCAGAAAGCCTAATGTTTCCCTGTCATCTCAGCCACTCCACAGCTATGCAGGGAATGAAAAACAACAAATCAAACCTTTCCTTGTTACTAGTCGGCTGAGATCTTGTGTGCTAGTAATTAAGCACTAATCAACACACTGGAATGAGGGTTAACACGTGTTTTATTGCAGGAAAGACTCCTGACAGCAGGAGCAGGTCCAAGTGAGGAGCTCTCTACTGCTGGGGGTAGACTTTTATAATCACTCCTGGGGGCTTTCCACTGTGCTGGTAATTTCTGCTGCCCTGGGGCTTTCTGACATTCCCCCTGGATGCCAGGGTGTGACACTATCCCGAAGTATTGTTTTCCTCTATCTGTCTCTGTCTCTCATGGTTATCACCCTGAGCCAGCTATCTGACAACCAGCCCTTGCCAGGGAGCTTGCAACCAGCTCTAGCAAGTTAGGTCCCCAGCCAGCTAGTTTTCTGAGGCACTAAACCCAGATTTTGTAAGTAACTGTATATGGAATCAAGAACTAAGGAGCCAAATATTTAAATCCATGTATATTGAGAAAGATGAGAGGGAAGTACCATCCAGAATAAAAATCACTTCTTCCAGTTGTTCTCAGGAACTAGCCAGATACTTCTTGTAAGATGAGGTATATCATCAGAGCCTTATGAGACTTTCTTCCATTCTTCACCAAAGAATCATATGCTGCTATTTTTAGGTAATTCTTACAGTCAGATACTTCCCACAAAATGACTACTTGCCTGACTACAGTTGATCTCTGTTAATAATGGACAAAAGTATAACTCTGTAAGCTAAGATGTCACATACAAAGTTTTCTTCCATCTTCCAAAATAATGAATGTCTTCTGTGAAGGTTTCTTGATTGACATAGGGCCTAGAGCCCAGTGAGAGAGCAGCCTACTAGACACCACCCTCTGTGTTTAAAATTTTTGAAACTTGCAGGTACTTTTGCAGCAAGGACAACATCCAGAGAACACACAGGCAAGCTTAAGCTTTGTCCCTGTGAAGACTTCCTGGAACTCTGCAGAAAGAAGGCTGAAACTGTGAGATGCTCAGTGAATGGAATGGGGGTAAAATTAAAGTAGAAATGTGACCTAGAGATACAATATCCAGAAGTCCTCAAAGAGAGAGTGTAGTGGTTTTGTTTTTTTTTTTTATTTTTTTAGTGATATCTTTAGGCATTTTAAGCAGTACAAAATACTTATGGGTTGATATCATTCTGTTAGAAAACTTTAATATGCAATAGTGAAATAGCAACCCATTATGTATAGATGCTGGAAGCATGAAGAGATGCTATAAAAATCATGCTCTATAAGGAACTCCATGGTTGAGTTATAGTCACTGTGGGTTAAAGTATGTGGAAAATGTTAAAATGTGATTTGAATCTTGAATATTAGGTAATGTTTGTCTAAAGAGAAGGAAGAAAAAGAAAAAATATTCTAATCCACTCCATAAAACGTTCTTGTTTCATCACTCTGGGGGTTTGCTTTTTATATTCATACCCTGGGTTTGAGCTCATTCCCCATTCCTTCTGCTTCCTTTCAGAAGTCCTCCTATAATCCATTAATAGAAGAGAGTAAAGAAACAGTTCTAGCAAAAGTGAGCAGATAAGAAAATGGCTATTATTTTCTTGAGAGTGCAACTCTGACCACAATGAATATGTTAAAAAAAAAATGCAGTGTGCCTAAATTGCCTTTCTTCTGCAGATTTATCCAATACAAGAGAAAGGGAACCACACTCGCCTGGCTCTCATCATTTGTAACACAGAGTTTAAAAATCTTCCCAAATGCACTGGATCCAACCACGACATCATTGGGATGAAGGGTCTGCTTGAGGACCTGGACTATAGTGTGTGAGTGGAAGAGAATCTCACAGCCAGGGTAAGAGCCCCTGCCAGCTACCTGCTCAGTCCACGTAAACTCACATGCCCATGTAGGTCAGTGGCTGATCAACTTTGTACTTGAAGACATTCATTTCATTTCTCTGGGCCCACCTATACTTTTTTGGGGCAGTGTTATGCAAACAAACACATATATGCTCATGTATGTTTGCAAGCAGTCATGCACATATATTGTAATTATGTAATAGATTTTTCTTGGAGCTCTTTTTCTTCCTTTATTGAGGTAACACTGGTTTACATGATTTAAGGGAATAGGTTCACACCTCCTCACATATGCGTCCCCACCATCAAAGCACTCAGAGCCCTCTCCCTAGGCCATTCATCCTTCTGCCTCTTTTGTTCCCACCCCATTCAAGTGCTAAGCCTAAAAATATGAAGTTATATGAAATATGACTTCTAGCTTTCTTTTGGTTTAGTTTTGCCAGTTCCTTGATTTTATCTCTTTGAAAGTGAAGTTACCTGGTATTTTTCTTTGTCCTTTTGACTTATTTCACTTAGCATTACCCACTGTGGTCCATTGATGTTGCCTCTAATGGCAAGAATTTATCTTTTTTTAATACTGAGTAATATTCCATTGTGTATGCATCCTACATCTTTGTCAGTGGGCATTTAGGTTCCCATAACTTGGCTATTGTAAATAGCATAGTGCCACAGTGAACAGCACTAATGCAAATTAGTGAATTTGTATTCTTCAGTTAGATACCTAGGAGTAGTCTTGTACTGGATCAGATGGTAGATCTAGCCTTAGTATCTTGACAAATCTCTCTACTGTTTTCCACAGGAGATGAAGTCTACATTCCCATCAACAATGTACGAGGGTTTCTTTTTCTCTGTACCCTGCCAATATTTGTTGTTTCTGGGTTTCCAAGATAGGCCATTTTCACAGGTATTAGGTGGTATCTCATTGTGGTTAGGATTTGCATTTCCCTGATGATAAATCATGTTGAACCTTTTCTCATGTACCTGTTGACCTCTGTATATCTTCCTTAGAAAACTTTCCACTCAGCTCTTCTGCCCATATTTTTGAATGGGTTGTTTTCTTTTTGTTGAATTGTGAGTTCTTTGTAGATCTTGGATGTTAGTCTCTTATTGTATGATATGCAAATATTTTCTCCTATTGAGCAGAGTATTTTTGTGTTTTAATGATAATTCTTTTATTGCAAAGAAGCTTCTTAGTTTAATGTAGTCCCACTTGTATAGCTTATAAGGGTGACAGAGCTGTACATTTGTTAGCTTCTCTAACTTTACGGACACTTGCCTCACCTAGGGATCTTGTTAAAAGTGAAAGTTCTGATTTAGGAAGTAGGAAACAAGATTCTAAATTTCTAGAAGCTCCTGGGTGATGCAGTAACTACTTTCACACTTGAGAATAAGGGTTTAAGTTAAATATTTGGTATCTTATTGGTTTGATTGGGTGGATGTGATTGTACCTGCTGTGATTGCTAAGTGATGTGCTAGTTAAAATTTGGGTCTTTGTGAATATGCTGACCAAAGGTTGATCAATCCCACTCCTACCCAAAAGGCTGTCTGTCCATATAGTGTTGCTCTGTCTTTCTGGGCTGTAGGAGCTGGAGCTTTTGCTGAAGAGCTTTGCAGTTGACTGCCAGGACTTGTCATGTCTGCTCCCTTACCAGGACCTATGGGGTCTCATTACTTCTGGGACCGGCCCCAGAGCTTATCGGGTTCTTTGGGACCTGATGGAGTAGGTCTACTTCCTGTTCCTATCCTGGAGCTCACTGAGTTTTACTGGAGCCTTCAGGGACACAAGCTGCTTACAGGACCTTCCTGTGGTGCACTGAGTTCTGTGGGTGGACTTTTGCCAGTAGGGCTGCTTCAGACCTTGCCTGGAGGAGCTCGCTGAAGTATGCCAAGGGCTATTGCTTGTGCAGCTGCTTCTAGGACTAGCCCTAATTTTCCACAAGTCCATGTCCACCCCAGGTCTGCTTCCAGCTTCAATCCTGGGGCTTCCTGAGATCCACCAAGGGTGACTACGTAAGGCTTTTCACACTCCACTCTGCTGCTTACAAGGCCCACTGGGCTGGTGGAGTGCACCTTGCCTGTCAGGAGGACCTACCTGCTGGGCCCTTTCACTGCTGCTCAGGCCCCTTCTCCATGTTACTTTCAGTGTGCTCTGTAATCATTTGTTTTTCTTTTAGATGTTACTGGCTTTGCCTTGCTACAATCTAGCTGTGAGTACCAACAGACCTGACCCCAGGGACTCCAATCTACTGCCGTCTTGAACCTACCATATATATATTCTTAATTTGCTTATTATATTTTACAACATTATTTCCTTTTTTTTTAATGTTTGCTTTCTTTTCTTATGCCCTCATAGAATATCCATCACTATTTTACCCGTGCACCATCACCATAGTACCTTGTGCGCGTCCCATCTTCGCTTTAGTCTCTTTCCTTCCCCAACGCTCCCCAACAAAATGTCTCTGATTGATAGTTGTCTCTTTATGTTGTTTGTTTCTGTTGTTTTTTTATTGTTATTATTATGTCTTTTGCCTTGGACCCTCATTTGGTTCTCTTATTTTCCTTCTATAAGTGAAACCATCCAAATATTATTATTTTTCCTTCTGACTTATTTTGCTGAGTATAATCTTTCCAGCTCCATCCATGTTGCTGAGAATGGCATGATTTTGTCTCTTTTGATTGCTGAATAGTATCCCATTGATATATATATCATGTCTTCTCAATCCACTCAAGAAGGCATTTTTTCCCCCAATTATTACCTGTTGCAAATAATGCTGCAGTAAACAAAGGGGTGCAAATATCCTTTTGAATAAATAAATTTTGTGTCCTTTCCATAGGAGTGGAACTACTATTGGTAGCTCCAATTTTAGTCATATGGTAGCTCCAATTTTAGTGGCTGAGGAATCTCCATACAGCTTTCCATAGTGGTTGTACCAACCAACCAGTGCATTCCAACCAGCAGTATAAGGACTGGTGAGGTTCCTACCACATACTCACCAACATATATTGTTGATGATTATAAGAGATGTTAAACATTTTTTCATATCCATCTTGGCCATTGGAATTTCTTCTTTGGAGGAGTCTCTTAAGTTATTCTTCTCATTTTTTGACCAGACTGTTTACCTTTTTGTTATTGTTGTTGCTGAGTCCTGTGAGATCTTTGTGTATCTTTGTGATTAGTTCCTTATCAGTGGAATGGGTGCAAAAATTTTCTTCCAATTGGTAGGGTGTCTCTTTGTTTTGGTCAATGCCCCTTTTGCTGTACAAAAGCTTTTTAATTTTATGTAACCCAAGCTGTTTATTTTTCCCTTTGCTTCTTTTTCTTGCAGGATGAATCCTCGAAGATGTTGCTAGATGTATGCCATGTAGTGTTTAACCTATATTTTCTTTTATATATTTCATGATTTCAGGTCTTATCTTCAGTTCATTCATTCATATTAAGTTGATTTTTGTGCATGGTGTGAGGTAGTGGTCTAGTTTTATCCATTTGCTTATGGTGGTCCAGTTTTCCCAGCACCATTTATTAAACAAACTGTTCTAATTCCATTGCATGCTCTTTGATTATATGTCAAAGATTATTTGTCCATATGGTGTGGCTTTATTTCTGGGCTTTCTATTAGGTTCCATTGGTCTATGTGTTTTTGTTCCAGTATCATACTGGATTGGTGTATTTTGAAGTCTGTAGTGTAGTTTGTACTGTATTGTATTTTGTAATGTAGTTTGAAGTGTGGGAGTATGATACCTCTATTACCTTTTGTTTTAGGCAGGAGAACAATGGCCATTCAGGGTTATTTGTGGCTTATAAAAATTTCATCATTATTTATGTGTGGGTGTGTGTTTGCTAGTGGGCCCCTCCCACTCTCTGTCCCAGGTGTGGCCCATAAAGCCCCTGATTTCTGACAGTGCCTCTGGGATTGCATTTACCCAATGCTAGTAGCTCACTTCTGTAGCATTCCTGTGTATCTTTCCACAGTCCTAAGCCACAAGCATGGGAACCTGAGAAGTTCCACTTCACATGAGCTCTACTGAGTGTGCTCACTGGCTGGCCTGTCTGCTTCCATATAGTTATTTTTGAAGTGGAAAGTGCTGCTTTATTTTACTTAGGAGACACACCTCCCCACACATACCCACACATGCCTATATATTGTTACAACATGTGGTGATATGGTGAGAACTAGAGAAGAGGATCACCAAGTGCCTTGTACTAATAGAGAACACAGCCACTGACAGGAATCGGGCTACCCTGGGATATGAGCATGTGAAGGGGTAGAATATCCTCAACCCACTCTTCCACTGCTCTCTGATTTCCTCTGATCTCCTGCTAGTGCTTTCTCTTGACTAAACACAATTTGAAGGTTGATAACCAAAGAGCTCAATGGTCTGATTCACAGAACAATGAAGATCAGAGAATATATCTGGGATCACAAGTGAAAAATAACCAGTACCACAGAGTGAAGTCAGTGAAGGAGGGTTAGACAACACCCAGATTCCATCTCTCTCCACCTGGAGAACAACTGTCTGACAGAAAAAGTCTGAAGTGACTATTTTAGAGCTCTGGGGTTTATTTGAATCCTCTCAGAGAAGAGCTGGCTGGTAAATTGCAGTTAATTTTAGTCAATTTCAATCTGAGTATAGTGGCAGCTACCTACTCCCACCCTCAGTCCCCTGGCATGCAGCTGTGGGAGCAGCAGCCTGTACTTATGATGACACTTAAGGATGCAAAGTGGGTAGTAAGCACCTTGTCCTCCCAATGTCAGGGTGCCATGTTATGGCTGGGGAGCACTGTTGGATGGCTGTAGATATAGGAGCTGCATGCCATGTTTCAGTCCCCACCCAATGAAATGGCTTCCAAGACACACAAAGGACCTGCATCTGAGTTGCTGGTGTGTGTGTGTGTTGTTATTCAAAATAATTTCAAATACAGAAAATTTAGGAATGCTCAAGCTCAAACAGCACCTGAGACGACCTTTAGCTTTCACTTGAGGCTGAGCTCTGGCACAGAGATACACTAAAACAATAACCACAGTCCTTGGGGTAAGGAAAGAATCTAATTTAGGTTCAAACTCAAAAATACAGTTTTTTACAAAAATTTCATAAAGCACAAAATAAACAGGAAAGCATAGACCATCAAAGGAATAAAATAAATGAAGAAACCATCCCTGAGGAAATCCAGAGGGAAGAACTTAGACAACTGTCTTAAAGATGCTCAGAAAACTAAAGGAAGACATGGGAAAACACAAGAATAAGATAGATGGACAACATGAGGACAGCCACAGAGAGAGAAATTATGAAAGAGAATGAGCAAGAAATTCTGGTGCTGAAACTTCAGCACAACAGCTCGGCAGGTTAGAAGAGAGAAAATCAAGGAAACCCAAACTTAGTTCTTTAAAATAATCAACAAAAATGACACACCTTTATTTAAACAACAACAAAAAAGAAAAACAGGGGCCTCCCTGGTAGCATATGATGTTAATTTTCAGAACTATGAAACTGTTGTCTACCGCTGCAGCACAAGTTCAATCCCCGGCCATGGAGCTGACCCACATGGTACTGCAGACCTCTCTTGTCTTGCCTGCTGCTCCCCTCAGCAGTGTATATCAGCCAATCTGTCTGTTCTGCTTCCCATTCACCTTCACCTTTGGCTTCATCCCAGCTCTTGTATGCATAAATAACTAATTTTTTTTTTAAAGCAGAAGATACCAACAACCAAAGTCAGAAATACAAGTGGAGTCATTTTCTGTCCTTACAGAGATTTAAAAAAAGATTGTAGTAGTAGAGTACTTTAAACAAATGTGTGTCATTAAATTGCCTAACTTAGCTGAATCAATGGACCCTTAGAAACATGCAATATAATATGACTATGTATAATATAGTAATAAAACTATATGGACTAT
This sequence comes from Condylura cristata, assembly GCF_000260355.1. NCBI lineage: Eukaryota > Metazoa > Chordata > Mammalia > Eulipotyphla > Talpidae > Condylura > Condylura cristata. Next base: position 4,128,340 of record NW_004567126.1, on the reverse strand, counting down.
ATCTGTATTAGTAAAGAAATTGAATTGATAATCAAAAATATCGCAACAAAGAAAAGTCTAGACCAAATATCTTCTTCCATGAATTCTACTACTCTTTTAAAATACTGAGATGGTTGGGATACTTGATAACATATTGAGATTATGATTATAAATTTAGATAAAGACAGCATAAGAAAAGAAAAATATTTTTTTTTAACCTAAGAAGAGAATTTATAGAAATGACACGGGTGCTCACATGACTGATTAAGAGGCTGGACAAAATAATTAGAGAAAGTGATCCTGCTGGAGGGCCTTTGTGTTACAGCAGCAGGCATGGTCAAAGCCATGTCATAGGCACAATTGGGCCATGGCTGTACTGCTACCAGAACTGCAGTGGGCCAGTCTCCTGATAATTGCATTTGTTTTCTTTCTTAGGTGACATGCATTCTAATATAAATGCATATATTCATAAAAGTTTCAGTGTACATCATTAAAATCAGTATGTATGCACTGCATTAAGTTTAGTGCTGAATGTCCAAATTTAATTTTCACCATACCATCATCCCCTTTTTATTTTCTTTTAAGATTTATTTATTTATTCAACCAAGGGCTGGGGTGCAGGCCAGAGATGCGGGGGTTGAGAGGATATGCCAGAGATAGAGTAGGTAGCAGAATAGACAAGATATACCAAAACACACTGCTGAGGGGAGTAGCAGGCAAGACAGGTGAGGTCTGCCACACAATCTGAGTCAGCTCCCTGGCTGGAGATCAAACTTGTGCTGCAGTGACTGTGGAGAGCTTCATAGTGCTGTGACTTAGCCCATTGTGCCACCAGAGGAGCCCCCCCCCTTACTTTTCTTGATTCACAATTCCCTCCCCTCTTTTCTTCTGATAACCACTGATAGGTTTCATAATCAAAAGGAACTCTCCTGCACTGCTGGTGGGAATGCAAACTAGTACAACCACTATGGAAAACTGTTTGGAGGTTCCTCAGACTGCTAAACATGGAGCGTCCCTTCGACCTAGCAATCCCACTCTTAGGTATCTATCCAAAAGACATAAAAACACTGATTCAAAAAGATACCTGTACCTCCATGTTCATTGCTACTTTATTCACAATTGGAAAGACATGGAAATAGCCCAAATGCCCAAAAATGGACGCCTGAATTAAAAAGATTTGGTACATATACACAATGGAATATTACTCAGCCACCAAAAGAAAAGAAACACATGTCTTTTGCAGCAACATGGATGGAAGTGGAAAAGATCATGCTTAGTGAAATAAGTCAGAAAGAAAAGGAAAAATACTAAATGATTTCTCTCATAGCAGGAATATAACAGAACAGGCAAGAAAATAATGATAATGATGAACAGCTATATACCAGAGACATTTTGTGGGGATGGAGTGGGGAATGGGATAAAAAACAGAGGGGGGAGGGAAATTCACTGGACTATGGTGATGGCACATGGGTGATATGGTGATGGGAAACCCTAGGGGATTGCAACTGAGATGGAAAAATGCACAAAAATATGTAAAAATAAAATATTATAAAATTTTAAAAAATAATAATTTGTAGCTGCAAAAACACTTCAATATAAGTAGAAGAGTTACTTTTCTGTTAAAAGAATCATAGTATTGAAAAATCTAACCATGCTATTAATCAATAAAAACCAATCAGAGGGTAAAAAGTTACAAATACATTTAAACTCCATTTCCACAACTAGCTTAATCAGCAGCTTTTCTAGATGTGTATTAATAATGCCAACAAAATCTGCCATAAGTTCTCTTGAATGTTGGTGTGAGTTAAGAATGAGTTCTTACTATCAGAAAGCAATAGCTTTGCCACAGTACTTTGTACCAGATCAAATAAATGACCGCTAAGACCATTATTACTTACAGCCAATGGAGAGCTTCCTGGTAAACTCTGAGGTTCTTTCATGCATTCATCTTGCTCCTGGACACCAACATTTGCCAGCCTCACTGGGTCTCTACAAGATCTGTGTTCACAATTTGGCTCTTCACCTGCTTATAGGTGGGGAAAGAATACCCATGCTAACAACCTAGGAAGTTACAAGTTACCAAGTTACAAGATTGGGGAGGAGCAGAGATGATGCCACTTTCCCCTGTCACTCAGCAGTGGGGGGATCAATGATGGTTTGCTTTATTTGTCTTTTACTGTAACAAGAATGTGAATCCAAATCTTCCACTAGGAAGGTGATAACTGCATGGGGAGGGTAGATGGATGGGTTATATTTGTTTTCATCAAGTATATTCAGATTTTGACGCTCCATGAGACCCTTGAGGGGTGTTTTTCTGTATCTATAGCTTTGCTGCCAAATATATTCTAACCAAAATGAAGTATTCTAGGATAGTACATGGAGTGGAACTGTGATAATCCCTCACAGGTCTGGGAGCAGAGGGCACAATGTAGTTGGCTAAGAGAAAAATAGTAATAGGAACTGAGTTTGCTTAAAGACACATTTGCTCTTTCTTTCAGAAAGCAAATGGCCGGTAATACTTCTGAACTAATTAAAATCTAAAGATTTTTTATCCAGTTGTTTATTTCTAAGCTGGTCATATATAAATCAGAAAATATTTGAGAACAAGTATAGGCAACCAAATGCCTCGTAATATTAAAGCAGTGTTAGAGTTACAACTTCCTTGTGAATATGACCAGTTATACAACACTGAGAATACATTTAATGCCACTGAATTCTACTTTCATAAGTTGTTAAAATAATAACTATTGTTATATATGTGCTATTTTTCAGAATTCCTGTAACTATCACTGTAACAGACAACAACAAAGTAACGGAACTGTCAGTTCCAAGCACCCAGGTGCGGACACCTTCATTAAAGAGTCTCTATTTATTCAGCTGTCAAGTGGTTGTGAAAAGGTGATGAACAGTGAAAATTTAACAGTGTTGTTATATTGGGTGAAGTGTTATGCACATTGCATTTGTTATTTCTTTTGCTCAAAGTATGACTGTAGAAGTAGGGATTATGGTCTAATATTTAAAGGTTTACCGTCTTTCAGGACATGGTTTTAAAGCTAAGAATATTTGCTGCCTGCTGCGAGCATATGACTTCAGATAGCACATTCTTAGTGTTTATGTCTCATGGCATCCTGGATAAAATTTGTGGAACCATGCACAGTGATGAAAAGCCAGATGTCTTACCTTATGACACCATCTTCCAGATTTTCAACACCCGCAACTGCTTTTATCTAAAGGATAAATCCAAGGTCATTATCATCCAGGCCTGCAGAGGTGGTGAGTTCTGAGGATGTCCAGAAATTGGGGAGCTGTGCCATGCAACCTGAGGATTGTATTATGCATATTGTGAAATGCGCAGTATTTATAGTAAAAAGACCCTGTGCCTCACTTTGTTGCGTCGGGCAACACTGCACTGACAAAGAGATAGGAGTTGTGGAGCAGGCTACATAATGCAGGATGCTGTGTATGAGCAAGATCCTGGCCTTTTTATTGGTAAAATAATCATACAGCATTAATCATATGAGGGAGTAGAAAAAGAGACGGAGAATAGAAAGAAGCTGGGGGAAAGGTGAACTGTACTTCTCATCTGCTGATAGAGCTCTGTCTAATTTAGTTAAATGTACGACTAAAAAGGGTGAATTCTATTGTATGTAAAGCACACCTCAGCAAACCAAATCAAATTATTATGCTATCACTTTCTTCTATAAACATTTTACTTCAAGCTTCAATATAATTGTATCACGTGAGAAATGACTTGGACAGAAACAGCAGCAATGGGAGGAAAAGGGATGTGGAGATGGTGTTTAGCTTTGGCAGACTACAGCAACAAACTTTGGCTTCCCTTGCACTGCGGTTATTTTACTGTCGTTAAGCCCACATCAGAACATTCAGTAGTGGACTTCAGCCCCTTACTGCTTCTGGTCAGTAGGCACCTTCCAGGTACAGTGCTGGTTGCTATTCATTGACACCCTATTAGACATGAATAGAAATAAAGTCTTGTTGGGCCAATTTTGTTTGTGTGATGTGGACACCTTCATTAAAGGGTCTCTATTTATTCAGTTGTCAAGTGGTTGTGAAAAGGTGATGAGCAGTGAAAAGATAACAGTGTTGTTATACTGTGTCCCCTCAGGGAACAGTGGGGTGCTGTATATCGGTGACCCTGAAGCAACACCAGAAAATGACTCTGACGGGTCTCCAGAAGGCCTAATGGATCATGGTGTTCACAAGACCCATGTGGAGACTCTGTGGCTTTCTGCTCCTCAATCCCACATATACGTCTTTCACTTATAGACAGTAATTGATGGGAATGAGGGCTGGCCCGTGCCCTAGAGAAGGACACAAGCTAACAGTCTTTGCAAGGCATTTTTGAGGGAATGATGAGAAGCCTTCTTTTGTAGTACCATTACCCAGTTTTGTTCCAGAAGGCAAGACTCAAGATACTGGTCTCCCATCTCCTCTGCATAGGTAGCTCAATAAGCAGGGCACAGCTGTGTCGGTCAGTGACTTTTGAGAAAGTGTATTTTCAAACTTGGTAAATAAGGAATGTATGTATGAAATCTTGTTAAAAGATCAACAAATAAATAGTGGGAACTGGTAATATGAGATTATAACCAGTGGGTAGTAAATGGCTTTAGAGGATCAATTTTGAAACCATCCATTTGAAAAATAAGACAGATTTGTGCAGAAAAATAATTCTCAGGCTTGGACAAAGGCGGTCAGACTTTCTAAATTGCTAACCAAAAGCTTCTAAGTTAGTTATATATTCTTTTATATAGTCTTTATACATATATACATTTACGTACACGGCTAGTCTTTTTTACTTATTTACTATCTGTGACCTTTTTGAAAATATGAAAGCTGTAACTCAAACTTTATCATTTCCTTTATTCACAGATAATGTTTCTTGGAGAAGTACAAGTGTTTCTCTCTTCATCACTCAACTTATAAATTATGTTTGAAACTATTCTTGGTGTTGTCACCTAATAGAAATATTTTTGAAGGTAAGTACCAACTATTGGCTTACATGTCTTTCATATAAGACAAAACAAATGTATATGATAATTCACCTGCATATATTACACAAATGATAGGATATTATTCACATGGTGACATACTTTTCTTTTTAATTATTTCCAAATTATTAACCGCTGGTAGGCAAAGGAAATTAATGCACATTGAAATTCTGTATTCAAGATGTATGAGATAAGAGAAAATATGAAGAATATGGATATATACAAAATTATCTATGAAGATAATGTGGTTTTGAATAATTAAATATTCAGATTATGGAAAAATTGGAATGAAATCTATGATATTTATCAATTGCCTTTATAAAGAGTTGGGGCTGCCTGTTGCAGATAAAACACACACACACAAAGAACAGAAATAGTCCCTGCTTTCACAAGATATGTAAGTAGTGAAAAGCCATGCTATTTAAATATATATCATTCCCATTTCTAAGAAAAACAAGAATGTTCCATGAGCAAGAATAAAAGTTCACTATTATTTATATATATATATATATATATATATATATATATATATATATATATATAAGGTGTTATTCATATATAAGGTGAAAGCTTGTTGGATTAGGGTACTCTGTTTTTGACTACTCTACATTGTCCTTATTGATCAATGAGAGAGAGAGAGGAGGGAGTAAGCCATGTGCTATACTGAGGGATGAGAGGATCAGGCCCTGATAGGGATTAAAGGAGGGAATGTCAAGGTTAAGAGCTCCAGTGCATCATAAGTCTTGAGGGAAATCTTCTAGTTAACATCTAGGATCAGAGACTCAGGCCTCCATCAAAGATATACTAACAAAGACCACATTTACACTCCACTCTAAAATAGGATAAGAACAGACCAGGGTTCATTTTAAGCAATGATTTTCAATACACTGGACATAAGGCAATTAGTCCCTAAGAAAAGGGGAATACATCAGAGTGAGCCATCCCATAGCCTCAACTTACTTTCTTGAGTATTTGCAGCCCACAGCTGAGGGAGAAGAAGAACAAGCAGAGCCTGGTGGACTCTCCAAAGTTGACAGAGAAATGAGAGTTCAGGGAGAAGTGACTAGAGTCCACAGAACAGCATATCAAGAAAGAGAGCTGCACCATATCATGAGGCTTTTCAGAGGAGCCTCATAATGTATTTAGCAGAGGGTTCTATAATGTATTTGTGCAGAAACTGCTTGAGTCAGGGATTATAAGGAACAATATTATGGAGCTCAAGCAGAGCTGGAATAGTGCCTGCTGTCACCAGCCTGCCTAAATATACCGTAATTTGTCTGTAGAGTACTCAAAAATGTCTTCTCTGAGCTGTAGATACTCAGGAGCCTGAAATAAATTCTCTGATCCATCCCAACAGATATAAAAGCAGACCCAAAAGGAATATGATATTTCCAAAGTAAAAAAAAAAAAAATCTGCATTTGAAAATAAAAATTCAGAATATGTAACATTTTTGCATTAAGGTATACAGAGGATCAAGAAAATGAAATTAGGCCCTCCCTGGTGGCACAGCGGGTTAAAGCACTGCACTAAGAAGCTAAAGCCACTTCTGCATGAGTTCGATCCCCGCCTGCCCCGGAGG
>NW_004567126.1:4115694-4121282 GCF_000260355.1 Condylura cristata | reverse complement strand
ATATATATATTTAAAAAAAAAAAAAGTGATCCATAGCTGGATGTGGATGTTATAACTAGTAGAGAAGAAGCAAAACAGTTATACTAACAGTAATCTATACATGCAAATAGTTAAGTAGAGTCATAGAAGATATTAAAAGAGCTTAATTGCATTTTAAGATATGAATGCTAGAATGTGTGAACTAGAAAACACACTGAGTGGGACTAATAGATAAGGTTTATCAGAATAATGACTAAACTCTACAAGATGAGGCACAGAGAACAGCAACAACAAAAATGTAATAAAGAAAATAAAGTATCAACAGTGTCCTTTAGGGGAAGGAACAAAATATATGTGGTTTTCATAGTCAGATTTTCCCAAATTTAATTAAAACTATAAACCTATAGATTCAAGAATGGCAACAAAACTGTAGTATAAAAATAGTGGGAAAATATAGCAGGACCCAGTTTATTCTAACTTCTCTAGTTTAATACTAAGTCATAAAAGTAGAGGAGAAAATGCTACAAAGAGAAATAAGGACAGATCATTTTTCAGAAACAGTTTATGCTAGAATGCTCCCTTAAGATTCTAATTCTGGAAAAAGAAAAAAAAGTCAAAAGAATATTCCATTAGCAGTAAATTGATGATTTGAATAAAAATAAGAATACTGGTGTAACTCTGATAAATTGTATATTATGGTGTATGCATCACTAAAATACAAAATCAGAACTAGAGCTAATAATTCTCTAAGAGCCACAATACTCAAAAAAGAGCAAAGAAAAAAAATAGATCAAAAGGTAAGGTTCAGGAATTTCACTTCTCTCAATATTTGATTGACAAGGACACAAAAATTTAGATGACAGAGAAGATATGAACAACATAAGCCCTTAACTTGACCTGATGGACCTGTAAGGAATACTTCAACCAACAGAATACACACTCTTTTCAAGTGTAGATGGAATGTCTACCAAAATAAACTAGTTGAGGCCATAAAACAGGCTCAATAAATTTAAACTCCAGTCATCTGTTCTCTAACCAAAATGAAATTAAATTAGAAATCTTTGGCAGGAAGATCACTAAAATCCTGAAATATTTGAAATTAAATATATTTTAAACAACAGACATATCAAAGGAAAAATTAAAATTGAACATAGAAATCAATTTTAACAGTGTAAATTAAAACATCAAAATATAGGATGCTACTAAAATTATTTAGGAGAAATTTTAAGAATTATATGATGAAACTAGTTTAAAGAAGATACTTTCCACCTTAAGATGCTAGAAAGGGAAAAACAAATTAAAAGGAAAATAAAAATAACATAAGAATGGAGATTTAAAAACTGGCAAATAGAGAAAATAACTGGAATTAAAAGATGTTTTTGTTAGAAGATAGCAAAATTGTTTTAAAAAAACAGACTGCAAAATAAGGGGAAAAGTACTATTCTTGGGTATGAAAAAAAATCAACATTCCACAGATAGGAAAGGGGAATGTAAATTAACATCATGCAAAATTACTTTATGTAAGGAATGTATTCCTTGAAAAACACAAACTACCAAAAGTTTAATCAAGAATAAACAAATAACTAGAATAGCCCTATATACATGACACAAATTAAATTTGTACTTAAAAACATCCCTACAAAGAAAATTCTAGGTCTAGATGGGTTGAGTTGTGAAACTGAATAAATATATAAGAAAGATGTAATATCAGCTCTTTATATAAGCATCCAGCTAATTAAAAAGTAGGACATACCCTATAACTCCTTTTTGGTATCAATATTTTGCTGCTAATAATATCTATTAAAAACACTAAAATGGTGGCATAATATAAAATATTCCTGATGAACACAGATGCAAAATTCCTGACAAAGATTTATCAAACAAATCAACAATGTAAAGCAAAATGCCTAATGACTTAGTTTATCCCAGCAATGGCCTAGATGGTTTAACATTTCAAAAATCAATCACTGTATTCCTCATAATCACAAGTGAGAAAGGGAAAAGAGGTGAGAGAAGGGGAAAAATTCATATGGCTATTGTATGGCCACATAACAACCATTTGCCAAAACCTAACATTCTGCCCTTATAAAAGACTCTCAGCAACCTACCAGAACAACTATTTTGATAAAAATGTCTTTAAAAGTTTGATAATAAACATGTTTGATAGCAAAAGACTGAATGTTTATCATTTAAGGTCAGGAATGAGACAATTCTTGCCCCTAACTCTCTTCTTAAAACAAAACAAAACAAAACAAAACAAAAAAACTGTAATACAACTTGAGGTTTGGGTTTAGTGAGATGTCCCATAGTTACCCCCAACACAGCTTGTGGCACACAGCAAGACTTGGCGATTAAAGCACAAGGAGAGTAGGTACACAGAAAAAAAAAAAAAAAAAGAACTAGGCATCAAGATAAAGAAAACACAGGAAAACATTAGCAATTTGAGGGGCACATACTGTTGCCTTACTGGTCATTCAGGTTTTTTGTGTGATTGGAAAAAATACTTAGGCATCAGCCACATAATGAGCTTTCAGTCACTATCAATCTCTACAGTATAATTTTCCACTGTACTCAACTTAGTCTCTTACTCGACTTAGTCTCTTACTTTATTAATCACGACCCCATGGTTATAAAATCCAATGGTAAGGTTGCATTTGCACAATAACAAAATTGTTTAATGATACATTTCTTAGAATAGATCCATTTGTTATGTGACACTTATGTGTATAATAAAAAGTTCTAGGAAGTTCAGAAATAGAATCAAACATGTACAGACAACTAATTTGGGGCTAAAATGTATGCATTCAATGCAGTGGAGATAGAATGTTTTCAACAAAGGGTTCAAGGAAAATTGGATAAAAACATGTGAAAATAGACATTCATGTCAAAACATCTGGCTCTGTTTATGTAGAAGGAACTGAACCCAAAATTGTCCTCTTATTTTTAGATTCAAAAATCATTTGAGGAACCAAACTTGAAATTCCAGATGCCCACAATTGAAAGATCTACTATGGCTAGAAATTTTTACCTCTTCCCAGGCAACTAAAATTATTAGCTACCTACTGATGTTAGCAAATAGGGAAAGGACTAGAGTACAAGACAGAATAGTACAGGCTGAGTCTTCAGTGGGCTACCTATTATTATCTATTTATTCTATTGTTTATCTCTCTCTTCCTAATATCTATCCAACAAGCGTGTTTTAGTCATAGTAACTGGTGTTAGTGTTGCTACTGCCATAAATAACTCAAAAATGAGAATAACTGTACAATTAGGTCTACACTATATACAATTTGATACCAGAACAAAATATCTGGTATTTAGTGCAGAAGGCACAACAAGCAAAATGTAAGTCTCATACAACTGAGAAGAAACAGATCAGAATTTAAGGATGCTGAGTTAATTTACTAAAAATGGGGCCAAAAGTATACGATAGAGAAAGGAAAGTTGAGAAAATTGTACAGCCATATGCAAAATAATGAAACTAGACAATTGGTAGAGAAAAATTATTTCAAATGGGTCCAAGTTTTGAAGGTAAGACCAGGAGCCATGATATATATAGAAGAAACAGCAAAACACACTAACATTGGTTTCAGTGCTATGTTTTGGGATTACACTTCAACAGCAAGGGAAACAAAAGCTAAAGTAAATAAATGGAACTATCTCAAGTTAAAAAGTTTCTGCACCACCGAGAAAACTAAAACAGAAAGATAAACAATGGTGGTATCACTAATATGTGGAAATATAAAGTAACTAAATTAATAAAGACAAACTTAAAAACTAACCCTTGACAGCTGAACACAGAAGTGAGACACCAAAGGAGTAAGGAGTTGGGAGGGGAAAAAACAAAGAGGTAAAGAACCACAGTGGCCCGTGGTGGTAGAATATGGGGAGTAATGGTGAGTGCACTATGGTGCTCATACCTGTTGGGGGTACTATGATATTGCCTCAATTAAAAATAGGTTGATATTACCACTATGGAAAACTGTTCACAGGTTTCTCAAACTGCTAAAAATAGAGTGTCCATATGATCCAGCAATCTCACTCCTAGGTATCTACCCAAAAGACACAAAAACACTGATTCAAAAAGACATCTGCACCCCTATGTTTATTGCTACTTTATTTATAATAGGAGAGACATGGAATAAACCCAAATGCCCAAAAGTAGATGACTGGATTAAAAAGATGTGGCATATATAAATGATAGCATATGATCCAGCAATCTCACTCCTAGGTATCTACCCAAAAGACACAAAAACACTGATTCAAAAAGACATCTGCATCCCTATGTTTATTGCTACTTTATTTATAATAGGAGAGACATGGAATAAACCCAAATGCCCAAAAGTAGATGACTGGATTAAAAAGATGTGGCATATATAAATGATAGAATATTATTCAGCAATCAAAAAAAGACTAACTCATGCCTTTTGCAACAACATGGATGGAACTAGAAGGAATCTTACTTAGTGAAATAAGCAGGAGCATAAAGGATCAGGAGAGAGGGTTTAATAATAATGAACAACTATATACCAGAGACATTTTACTGGGGTGAAAACAAAGACATTTACTGGGGAATGGGATCAAAATAGGGAGAGGGAAATGCACAGGACTATGGTGATGGCACATGGGTGAATTGGTGTTGGGAAGTCCACAGGGATTACAACTGAGATGAAAAAAAGGCACAAAATAATGTAAAAATAAACTATAATAATAATAAAATAGTTTGTTGATGTTGTTGTTGTTTAAGACACCCTAGCAAATGGGAGAACATATTTGCACTTTGTACTTCTGACAAGAAGCTAAGATAATATCCAAGATCTAAAAAAAAAAAACAAACCTCATATAACTATTTGTATGTGTGTAGTTGTGTAACAAATAACACACATACAATATATGCACTTCTCTAGAAAGACATATAGGTGACACATAGTCACATGAAAAGTGCTTAGCACTTATCAGGGAATTGTAACTCAGAACCTCAATGAGATTTCACCTCATACTAGAGAGAATAGCCAACTTCAAAAAGGTGGACCTAATGTTGGTGAGGGTGTGGAGTGTAGAGAGAAACTAATGCTCATAACTGTTTGTGGGGTATAGACTGATCCTGCTCCTATTGAAAAGAGTATGGAGATTTCTCAAAATATTATAAATATCTGCCATATGATCCAGCAGTTCTACGCCTAGGTATTGATCTGAAGGGTACAGAAACACTAATTCAAGTTTTATGCCTAGGTATCGATCTGAAGGATACAGAAATACTAATTCAAAGACAGACATGCACTCCTATGTTCATGGCAGCATTGTTTCTAATAGTCAAGCTATGGAAACAATCTAAGTGCCCAAATCCAAATAAGTGGATTAGGAAGATGTGGCATATCTACATAATGGAACACCACTAAGCTATAATAAGAGATGCAATCTCATCATTTGTGAAAATAGAGAGGATTATATTAAGTGAAATAAGAAAGAAGGAGAAAGATAAATACTGGATAATTTCATTCCTAAGTGTAGAAAGGGACAAAATCCAGCCAAAACACATCTATTACTCATTTTGAGTTGATTTTTGTGTTTGGTGTGAGGTAGTAGTCTATTTTCATTTTTTTTTTTTT
>NW_004567126.1:4055332-4115560 GCF_000260355.1 Condylura cristata | reverse complement strand
GCCATGTGGTCACCTCTGGGGCAGGCGGGAATCGAACTCATGAGGAAGCGGCTTTAGATTCTCAGTGCTGTGCTTTAACCCGCTGCGCCACCAGGGAGGGCCTCTATTTTCATTTTTTTACATATTGTAGTTCAGTCATCCCAACACCATTTATTGAAGGGGCTGTCCTTATTCTTTATAGTGTATATTCTTTGTAATAGATTCGTTGAACATATCAGTGGCTTGACATAAGCGTCAGAAACATTTTTGAGGACTCATCTCCAGAAGCAAGGAAAACAAAGACAATGATTAAGAGCTGGAACTACAATAGACTATAAAAGCTCTGTACAGCAAAAGACACAGTAACTGAAACAAAGAGACATCCTACAGAAAAGGAGAAAATATTTGCACTTACATAGTAGATAAAAGAACAATATCAAAGATCTACAGAGAGCTTACACAACTCAACAGAAACAAAGCAATCCAGTCAAAAATTGGGCAAAAGAAATAAAAAGACACTTCTCCAAAGAGAAAATGCAAATGGCTAAAAAACATATAAAAAATGTTTATTCATTATCAAGGAAATGCAAATCATACCACAATGACATACCACTTCACACTGGTAAAAATGGCTCATATTAAAAAAACTGGAAACAACAAATAAGCCAGAAGGAAAAAGGAAAATGGAACTTTTTTACACTGCTGGTGGAATGTAAACTGGTCCAACCACTATGGATAGCCATGTGAAGTTTCTTCAGAACACTAAAAATAGAGCTACCACATAATACATGCCTAGGAATCTATACAAAGAACACAAAAGCACTACATCAAAAGGAAACCTGCACCTGTATGGCTTTTGCAGTATTATTCACAATAGTCAGTATATGGAAATAATTTAAATGCCCCAAAACAACAAATGGGTCAAAAAGTTGTGGTATATTTATACAATGGAATACTACTCAGCAACGAAAAATAAATTCATGCACTGTGGCAACGTAGATGGAGATAGAAGAGAGAACACTACATGAAATAAGTCAGAAGGAAACAGGTCAATATCAGATGGTTTCATTTATATGTAGAATGTAGAGAGATTGAATAAAAGGTCAAAAAAGGACAAGATTTTCAAGCTGACCATAGAGCTGAGGCCTATGGTAGGGGGGTCAAGGGGGCCATGACAAGGGATGGAATAGCACAAGGAATGATGGTGACAATTCATAGGTGAAATGGTGGGGGAACTACAAGGACGACACTTGAAGGTAGAAACCGATTAGGTACAAAAAATGAGGAACAATGTAAGAAAATACATGTATGGGAAAAAAAAATTTGAGCGATGTTGAAGTAGCTGAAATGTAAATATCTGATCAACAGAAGTGAGAGAATGCAAAAAGAATTCCAGATAGCCTCACAGGTATAGGAATGCATGCTTCTTTAAGCTCTTGGCAGAATACCAGTCTACTTTCAGAGGTTGACCAGGAATCCAGAAAAAGGATTAGCCACTTCAAAGGGACATGTCACTGTAACAGTAGAAGTCTGTACCTGTCAAAGCTGCCTCATGCTCCAAGGGTCTTCGATGTTGAATGAAATCCTGACTGCATGACCGCATTTGTTTCTCATTTTCCTGTACCCCCATCCATGGTTACCATCAGTAACCATGAAGTGGGCCATCAGTCAATGCCATCTAATTACAATATCCCTCCCCTTCCTCTTTTCTTTTCTTTCAATCCCCTAGCAGCCTGTGGGCACACCTATAACCCATTTTGAGGTGTTCAGCACGTGGGGTCTGCTGTGATGGGAAATGGGCCAGAGCCCACAGTCTACCCTGCCTTGCCTTTTTGTAAGCACTCATCATTTTCATGGTCTTTCACACAGCCAGGTGGGCGACAACTGTTCAGTGTCGTAAACCCTCCTTGCTGGGAGAGCACAAAAGAAAACCCATGGACAGATGCTTCATTGGCAGAAATCAGATTTCCTCAAAAAAAAAAAAAAGTTCATGGAAGTACTGATAGGGAATAAAGCCTTTCCAGTCCAAATGGGCAGGGTGGAAAAAGATGGGTGTGGTTCACTCAAAGATGGGCATGTGGGTCAACATAGCACAGCAATACACAAGACACAAGTAACGCACACCAAAGCTCCACACTGCTCAGAGCAGGAAATCAATGTCACCTTTGTAGGTGCCATGTTTCCTCAGGATTACAGTGATAAATAAGGAAGTATTAACTCCAGAAATCTTGGTAATGTTCCTACCTAGTTATCTTGTGCCAAATTCCTAAAATCACTGGCACAGGTTATGTTATGGGTACCAGGAACTAAATCCAAAATACTTACTAGATTTTTTCAGGTTTATGTAGGTTTGGTAAGCATTTTATAAAGTAAAAATAAAACTTAATGTGTGTGTCTTTTCCATCTTTTAACTTATTGCTCCTTGAGGGGAAAAAAAAAAATCATTGTGGTTGACACTAAGGACAGTAGGTAAAAGTGTTCAATGATTTTCTTTGTGAAAGAGGCACATGGTGCTGACAGGAAGTGTATCTGTGGGACAGCAGAGGAACCAAGGCTCTGTCTCCATATGTGATCAGGACTGGACTGCACACTTAGATAAAGGGGGCATACTCTGGGGATGGTTTGGCTGTGTGCACAGTGACCAAGAGCATGTCTGAGGCAATGATACATCTGTCATACATGTGGTGATCACTTTAAGTTTGTGAATATGTCTGAGGCCTGGTTTCCTCATTCCTAGCCTGCAATTAACAACACCATCCCATAAAATTCATAAAAGAACTAAAGAAGCTTTAAAGGGCTAAGCCTGCTGAGTGTATAAGCAGCAAATGTTACATGTAAATATAGTCACCATACTCATTATTTTTGTTCACCGAGACATAGAATCACAAGATAGATAAGAAATACGTGACATATGAGATAGAAAGTCCATAAATAAGAATCACCATGCATGTAGATCATACAAATAAGTTTTCTTGACACTATTTATTTAAATTGTAAAACACATAACATAACCAAATCAAGACAGTAAACCTAGAGTGACAGTAAACCAAGAGCATACCACCTTCAGAGAAACCTGAAGGGCCAACCAGGGGCTCCAGGCCTTGCCTATTCATGTGAGGCTACAGAAGCCAACCAGCCGTGCTGTTTGAAACAGTCCCCAAAAGGAAAGCTTTATAGGTGTCACTGTCTAGCAAGACATAACCACTGACATCCAGAAGTAGCTTCACAAAAAGTAATCTCAGTGGGCCCTCCCTGGTGGTACAAAGGGTTAAAGCACAACACTATGAGGATGCCTGCAGCCACTGCAGCAGGAGTTCAATCCCCTGCCAGGGAGGTGATTCACATGGCATGGCAGGCCTCTCATGACCCACCCTCTGCTCCCCTCCACAATGTATGTCACTCTATCTACCTGTTCTGCTCCCCACTCTCTCTCTGGTGAATCTTCTCACCCCTGCAACTTTGGCCTGTACACATAAAAAAATAAACCCTTTTTAAAAAGTATCTCAGTAAACTTCAAGTTAACGTATATGTAAATCAAATAGAATCTAAGAAAACGATACAAGAAAAGTCCTTTAGCTCTCCTGATCCCCATTTCTTTCAACAAGATGACCATCCATAATCTCACCCTTCATAAATGTTTTCAAGCCCCATGGTTGAAGTCAAAACATTCTTTAAGAAATATGTCAGCTAACCTACTTAAAACACAACAGCTTCCAGGCCGTCCCTGGTGGCTCAGCGGGTTAAAGCACAGCACTGAAAAGCTAAAGCCACTTCCGCATGAGTTCGATTCCCTCCTGCCCCGGAGGAGATCCACACAGCGAGGCAGACCTCTCCTGACCTGCCCGCTGCTTCCCTCAGCAGTGTGCTTCGTCCATCTGCCTGTTCTGCTCCCCACTCTGTCTCTGGTGAAGCCTCTCACTGCCCCTGTACCTCTGGCCTATACACAAATAAATAAATTTTTTAAAATAAATCTGTATACACAAATAAATAAATCTTTAAAAAAAACAACAACACAACAGCTTCCAACAGCTTGGCCTTTAACACAATCCACTGGGTTTCCCTCCCCATTGCGTGACTACCCACAAAGTCTAGTCGTGAAACATCAGTCCTTGTGCTGAGTCCTCCACTCAGTTTTTCAGTTGAGCTTTTATCCTTTTTAGTCACACACTACCTCCTCTCACCAGCATCCAACTCCTTGGTCCTGTTATGAGTAAGTAAGTTGCCACTTCTCCATGAGATCACTCAATCGTCCTGACTGATAGACCCCTCTATTTGCTGCTCTTTGAAGAACAACTGGCATTCTCAGGGTCTTTATATTTTGCCAGTTAATGTTGTCTAATTTCGTTGTCTCACAAAAATAATAATATAGTTATTATCATATTTCAGAGGTAATTTGATCAATCCTACAGGGTTAATAAATGAGAGAGCCAAAGTTCTCATGATTGTTCTCTCAAACCCAGCAATAAAAGTGGTATATGACCATAGTATATGTCCAGATGTATTTTTTTAAGTTTATAAGCTTATCTTATCTTTTAAGTTTTCATTTATTTTAATGTGGTTGATACAACTCTCTCTTTATTCTATTTACCTCCATATCCATGAAGCTATTAGCCACTTTATCAGTTTGTTTCGCCATTTTAACCTCACCTAATAATATAGTACCTGGTATATTACAGACATTTCACTCTTGAAAAATTTTTTTTTGAGTAAGGTTCTAGGTATTTTTGATTATATTTATCTGCAAAAGTACTTACAAGGATCCTCCAGGTGGCACAGTGCAGTATTATGAAGCTAGCTACAGTTGCTTTAGCACAAGTTCCATCCCTGGCCAGGGAGGTGACCCACATGGTACAGCAGACCTCTCCTGCTCTCCTCAGCAGTGTACTTCTTCAATCTGCCTGTTCTCTCCCCACTCTATTTTTAGTGAATCCTCTCACTGTCCCTACTCCTCTGGCCTGTAACCCAGTTCTGTATGCATAAATAAATATTTAAAAAATATATTTATGATTCTGGGATTAAATATATATATATTTATATTTGGCCATCTCTTTACAAAACAGAGTAAAGACTTTATGACTTTATGGTTTTTGCCATTTTGGTGATCTCGGATCTACCAGATTACTAGATTCCTCAGAGTAGTTTCATCCATTTCGATCAGGCTTAATGCAGAGACTTTTACACCCTTGAATTGGGTAAAGTAAGAGGATCCTTTAACTTCTTGTTCTGGAGTATGTCTTTCTTGCATCTCAGCAGGGTGTCTTTTCTTCATACTTGCTTTCCCCCACTGCCATGTCAGCCTTGAGCTTGGCAGATTTATGTTGGAGCATTTGTCAGGTAGTGAAGTCAGTTTGGGAGCTACCAGGACAGTCTCAAGAGTTAACTTTCATTCTAAGATATCAACATATCCCGCTCTAGATTGTCATACCTTGAAGTGAGTTACCGTCTATGAAAGGCACTGTCAGTAAGGAATACCCAGTGTTTTTGGAAAAATAATTAGAATTTGTGACTGAATAGCTTTCATCTTTCCTCAGGACCATCTTATACAAGGCTCAGTGGCAGCAGCTCCTCCCTGCTCCCTCGTGAGCCAAAGTAAATGCATCTTTAGGGTGCCATCTCCCGAGGTAGTAACTACCAATTCATAAAGTTAATCCATAGTGTACTGATTTACTGCTCAACACTTCTATTTTTCATGTTAATAGTACACTAATTTACTCCTCAAATACTTCCTCAATTTCTCATGATAATAGCCAAACCTCTCTGCAATCAAATTCTTTTTGACTAGGTACATCCATTTCAGTAAGAAATGTCATGCATGGGTATCAGAAGCAGTCCTTAAATATAAGAAACCGTCATTATATCTAAGAAATATGTATCCATTTTAGTAAAATTTTAATTACTAGTATGCTTCAATTTATGTTTTGAAATAAATTCAGGATCACTTTACCTTACTAACAAGTGAAAGTGACTTGATAGTGAATATTTAGTCCAATGTTCTACTGCTGGACAATGCGTTATCATTTTACAAACCTTTTTTAAAGTATAATATAGGCTTGATGTTTGTGATAGGATAGTAAAGCAGACTTTGAGTAAACTTTATAAAGAGAAAGGAGGAAGAGGCAGGGATGTAGGGGAGGAAGAGCAGGTGAGGATAAAAGGGAGGGAAGTAGAGAAGGATAATGGTGGAAAAGAAAGGGGATGATGAGGGAAGAACACATGACTAGATTGAAATTTCTTGATTCTTTTTCATGACTAGTGAACTATAAAAATCTCTTCTGTCAAAGAACATGAATGGCTGAAGAAGTCGCTAGACAACTTGGCTTTCCCTGTATACCATTAACAAAGTCCAGGATAGAAATACTGTTTTACTTCCTTCCCGCTAATCTCAAGGAAGTGTTATCTAGATTTTACGAGGTGACGGTTATCAATACTCAAACTTCAATAAACCCAAACACTGAAGTAGAAACATAATAAATGTAGGACTAAATGAGGAAGTTCACACAGCTGAGAGAAGTATCTTAGTTTTTACAGTGGTTTTTGCATAGTGTTTTAGGTATTCCTTCCTGTGCTAACTCATATTCTACTTATTATTAGCAAATAGGCCTACCTATCTCTATCACATATTATCTGAATGTCATTGAATGAATTATTTAAAGAACAGTGAAAGAATTACAGAGGAATATGTGGAGATCACTTAGACAAAAAAGTGTGGATGGAATTTGAGGGGGAAATGCAAAGTGAATGAAGTTGTGAGGAGAAAACACTGAATGCTGTCATATATGTGTGTAGTGAGAAACAAATGGTTGGACAGGACCAGACCAATAGTGACCCGGAAGTGACTATATGGCTGAGATTTGTAGGGGGAGAGGAGAGCAGAATATGGAGAGGACTCAGTGGACTCCATTTGGAGCACCATGGCAGGTGAGGCAAATTAACATCACATACCAAATTTCTTAGGAAACACAAATAGTGCATTATTCATGTGTTAAAAGGCTTTTTCCAACAGTGTAGTCACCATTTCACTCTACCCTTCCCATGTGCTTGAAATGGACATAGCTGCTCATTCATTTGAATTCTTTGCAAAAAGTCTGCTGTTTTTCTCCCTCACAAACTTTTACTTTATGACCCTGCTTATAACTACCAGCACTATAGATACTTGAAGAAGTGCATTAAGGTAACAATTACCATTTTCATATGTTTGCATTTCAACAGATGGTTTTCAAGCAACATATATAATACACCAACTTATCTAAGGCAAGTGTTTACAGATAAGGAAATTGAAACTGTGGCGGCTAATTATCATACCAATTATTACAACAGTGTAGTAAAGGGCTGATGTGATTAAGAGTGACTAAGTACAAAGTCTGACCTTTAATCACCCCAGAAAAAGTACATAAATATGAATGCCCAACAGGCTTGGCAGGGAACAAAAATCAAGTCAGTCAGACTATGCGGAGATATGCAGGCACAGGGCAGTATATGGATGCATGAGTGCACCACAGACTCCAATTTATGTCCCAGACAACCTTTGATCCAAACAAAAGTACTGAAAATTTCTCCTCCTTTCACATGATTCTGGCCTAGGCATTTCATTCATTCTCCTTCTATTCATTGGACTGTTCTGCTCTCATACTTCTACTCTAGATTTTAAAAAAATGGGTTTAGGGTTAAGCAGTCAAATCACATTTTGTATTCATGGACTTAGCTAGTGAGAAAGACATCCAATGAGATCCTCAACATTCTGATTTTTGAAAAATTTACAATCAGAAAATCAGTCAGTACAACATAGCTGTGTGGGTAAAAGGAACTCGCAGTACCTAGAACACAGAATTATTTCAATCAGTTAGCTACCTTCTCTTTCCTACATTGCCAACCCACAACCCACTCCTCATTTAGCTACACCCCGAGATTGAAACCTACACAGCAAATTTTATTGTAATTTAGCTATATTTGATACCGAGTCTAGAGCCCAGGAAGCAAAACTAGCGACTGATTACTTGTAAAAAGGCAAGGGTTGGTCTTACCTGTAAAGACTTTTAAGGCAGTCGTAACACAGCTG
Source organism: Condylura cristata (assembly GCF_000260355.1). Lineage (NCBI taxonomy): Eukaryota > Metazoa > Chordata > Mammalia > Eulipotyphla > Talpidae > Condylura > Condylura cristata. The sequence continues at coordinate 4,107,525 of NW_004567126.1, read as the reverse complement.
TCACTGTTTAATTTAGGGGCTTCACCCAAGTGTGCCTGTGTCTGAACATGAACAGGTCACAGCACACAAACTCAAAGTAACTCCTATTCTCTAAGATAATAAGGAAATACTTTCAAAGGTATTTACAGTAAGGAAACTGGTAAATGAAGAGCTATAGCTGCATTTTTGTGATTAGCCCATCATTGATCAAATGCATCTTTCAAACAAATTGGCCCTGAATTTGTTGGTAGGACAATGACTGAACAAATGCAGTGACATCTCTAGAGCCTTCCTGGACTTCACTCTTCAGTTTTAATGAGTCCTCCAATATTTCATAAACATTTATTTAAATTCTCCTTAGCACTTGCCACAGCTTACCATTCTCAATACCCAGCTAAATATTTACTTTCATGTCTATCTATGATTTTGAAGGTGAAGTCCTAAGTCAGGAGGCCATTTCAGTTTTGACTAATAACCTGACACCTAGAACAGCAGTTCTTTTGGAGATTATTTACCCATCCACCTACCAGCCAAATGGCTGAAGATGCCTGAGCATGTTCCAAAAGGAAATTTAAGTCAATAATGTGCACAATATTAGCCTTGGCTACCTTCTGTAGTATGAACTAATTATATTAAAAATAACAGCTCACACACTGAGTGTTTACCATGTGCCAGGTCATGTTCTATGTGATTTCCACATATTCAATGCTTGGTGTTGAAAACTGTATTCTGAGCTATTTATGAAATTATTTCTTACATAAGGGAGCCAAAGCATGAAAAGTGTAGTACTTTGCGCAGGAAGAGGTGGATAAAATATTAAGTCTAACTTTATGAGCAGAGAGCCTCACCTTGGGTTTTTAGAAGTGTTCCCTTTAAATGAGCCATCTGAAAAGGAAGTTTTATTTTATTATTTTTTAAGGTATCTTTATTTATGCAGACAGAACTGGGGTATACAGGCCAGAAGTACAGGGGTGGTGAGGAGACTTACCAGAGATAGTGGGAAGAAGAACAGGCAGCCTGATGAAGTACATTGCTGAGGGGAGCAGCAGGTGAGACAGGAGAGGTCTGCTGTGCCATGTGGGTCACCCTGCTGGCCAGGGGTCAAACTTGTGCTACAGCAGCTGTAGCTAGCTTTGTAGTGCTGTACTTCAACCTACTGTGCCACCAGGGAGGGCACTGAAAATGAAGTTTTAGATGAGAAACAATTTAATCTGCTTCTAAAAGCAAAACTGCTTCATGGAGACACTGGTTCTGGAACACAGTCCAGAGCTAGGGAATGGGACACAGGTTTCAGTAGTTCTCTTTTCCTAATGCTTCAGGGATCTAATGTCCATACCTCACTTTCCAAACTGTCCTATTGAAAATTATCAGCCCAAGGTGATACTAGGGGCTGGCACATTTGGGATGTGATTAGATGATGAGGGTAACATCCACATTCCTATTATTTGTGTGAAAAGAGACTCCAGAGAGAGCCCTGTTGAGCATGTGAAGACACAATGAGAAATCAGCTATCTGTAACCCTGAAAGGGCTGCCCTTCACTTCAGCATTACTGGAACCCCAGGTTTCAAAATGATGAGAATTAATTTATCTTGTTCATCAGACATGCTGTCTGTGTTGGCTTCCTGTAGCCGTCAGAATGCACTAAGGAAAGAAAGGATGAGTTATTGTCCAGATGCCACTTCCTAATAAATGGGGCCTCGACTCTAATTGTACACTTACTTCTCATTCTGGAGCCCCATTCCCTTCCTAGCCACACTTGATCCAAGTGCCGCTGAGGCTGTATCCCAAGGATACACTAATTGATACGATCTGACTTTAAGAGATCTAATTAAGAGATCGAGGGGAAAAAAAGGACATGCATATGCAGGAGCAGTAAGTGTTGCTCAATCCTCACACACCCTGCTAAAAAGGAAGTTAGAACCAGCTTTCAGTTTCACATCCCACAGAAGCTTGACAGAGCAAAGCCATGGCGCGTGAGTTTTACCCTCAGAGAACATGTATTGGGAACAAAAATAGATTTGGAAGGGACAGGATTTCTGGAAAGTCGTTAAGTAGATTCTGTGAATGTTTTGATGAGCAGAATAGAGGTTGTGGGATGAGATGGCAGAGGGCGGGTGACCAGATAGGCACAAAACCGGCCGGAAGACTTCCCTAGACTTTACACAGTAAGCACTAGGGCCAGAGATGGCTTGTGTGGTAATCTGTTGTCACTGTGCTGTCTTAACAGAATTTTACAATAGCATTAACTGAAATGCTTGAAGGATGCAGAATCAGAGGACGGGGTCAGTAACTGTTGCTCCCAGAGCAAATGGTCTCTCGGGTTCATCATCTTATAATGCAGAGATGAATACACATGGGCATGGTGGTATGATCCCTGCTGTCAGATACTCTATTGAGACAGTAAATCTCAGAGGCAGCTCTCAGAGCACATGAGGGTGATGTGTGATGTCGTTCTTTGGATTTGATTGGTGTGGAGTGTGGAAAGTTTCACTGGAGCTCCTCTTTCAGTGGCCTGTGAAGAGACTTCCAGGCAAGTTTCTCCACAAAACAGAGATGTTAGTTAAATTTAAAGAGCAGGTTTACTAGGGAAAAGGACAGAAGAGTAAAGACACTTGCATAGTCACAAGTAGGCGGAAAGAGCTGCCCTGAAAGGTTCACTGAGAGGCCTGCAAGGTCACAGGTGGATGGCCTTGAGGAGAGCGGCCTCTGCTGGGGGAGATAGTGAAGAGAAGTCCTACATGGAACAGGTGTTGGGCAGGCAGGAGGTGGCTGCCCTGCAGAGGAAGAGAGTTGACACAAAGGATCTCTTGCATAGTCACAAGTGGGCACAGGACTGCTGCCCGGGGCAAGTGCAGAGACTGTACTGATACAGACTTCTTTCTTTTGGGAGGGTCCCAATCCTCGTGGGGTGGTTTGTTTTGAATAAACAATGTAGAATTTGAAAGTGCCAGAGATTCTATACTGTGCTCAATCCCCACGACTTCACCTTGGGTCTGGGATTCTGACCCAGCCTGATACCTGCTTAGATCTTGTGCTCTAGGCATTGGCGCCTAAGGATCTCAATGCCTATAGTTGACTCAATGCCTATTGCTGACCCTTCTACCCCAGCTCCTTGTGTGAGTCAAGTTTTAGTCTTGCTATGTCTCCTTTAGATTTTCAATTCTGTCCTCCATCAGTGATTCCCCACACAAACATCCAGAATCAGGATTACTGAGCTGTGTAGAGAGGGGAGTTTTGTTAAGCTGAGGAGGCTCTGCCCTGTTGCTGAAAGGGAGAGGGGCTGTTTTCATGACTTGAGGAATTCTCCTGCTTTATAGAGGAGGCTCTCCGGGGGAAGAGGAGACAGTTCATCCGTTCAGTGGGCTCAGGTACCATCAACGGCTTGCTGGATGAGCTCTTAGATAGAAGAGTGCTGAACCAGGAGGAGATGGAGAAAATAAGAGATGAAAATTCTACCGTCATGGATAAAGCACGAGCTTTGATGGACAATGTCATTCGGAAGGGGCCCCAGGCTTGCCAGATTTGCATTGATTTTATTTGTGAAGAGGACTCCCACCTGGCAGGGACACTGGGGATCTCCTCAGGTATGGTCAGGGATGATGCTCCCCTTGGCCTGTGTCTTTGTTCCCATCCACATGCTAAGCCCTGGCTCATCATTCCTAATATATGTCCCCCACTGTTTTCCTCTTTGTCCTGTGTCTTTTGCTTTTCTTTGATTAAATTTCAATTCCTGTCCTGACTATATGGTCACTGATTTCCTGAAGTGGGTGGTATTTTCAGCAGGGAGGGTCCCACACATTGTTCAGATATCTTCAGATTGACGGCCTCTTTTAATGTCCATCTTTCCACAGGTCTACAATCTGGAAATTCTCAAACTACACAAGAACACCAAGTACTGGTTTCTACCTTCGCAGGTGATGATGATTTCACAAAGCATGAATATTTTTGGCCCCCAATTTACTTGATATTTAATTACAAATTATGGGAAGAATCAGTGGGAGGGCCTGTGGGTAATTCTTAAGGATCGATTCCACCCCTTTGCCTCTCATTTCTGACCTGGCAAAAGCCATTCATGTAGCTTCACTCTCAGGCTTACTCTGCCAAAGCCGAACTCCTCCCCAGGCCTCACTCCCCACGCATAAACTTGCACCTACTGAACAGGCGCTCTGGTGCCACAGGCTCCTTCATCCACGTGTGCCCAGAGCCCAACTAGCCATCCTGCCCACTTGCTTCCACTCCCCTCCACACCTGGTTAGTGCTACACTTTCCCCTGTCATCAAACCAGAGGCGGAACTTAGTGGCTTCTCTCTAACATCCACACCCAAGTAGGGGCCGCGTTTTGCTTGGTCTCTGCCCAATGCCAGGATGGTCACTCCACAATGGTTCAGTCCTATTACACACCCACTACCTAGACGGGGCCCTGTGATTCTCCGATAGTAACCCTCACTGTATATTTTTTATAAAATTACAATTTTTGGTTACAAAAGAATCTTTTAGAATACCACCCCCCACTTCCCCCAATGTTAAAGAATTCTGAAGAAATTGAACAGGTCTGACTTATTCCTAGGTAAGACCACCTCTATTTATAATGACCTTGCAGCCAAAATTTGTTAAGAATCAATTGAAAAATTTCATTCAAATTGCTATTATTTTCTAGGTCATTAGAAAAATATATTGCAAAAAATGGACTATAGCCTATAGAATGTTTAAGGGATCATGAATAAGTTTCCTAATTTTGTTGAACTTTTATGAATACATGTACATGAATTATGAACAAATCAATAATCTCCCCTATGACTTGCAAACTAGGAAACACTTAGACTTGGGAATGACACTACCCACACCCATTTCAGTTCAGATGATAAGACAAGCTGTAGCAAGGCCAAACATTTAAACTGACTTAGATAGGACAGAAACTTAGTTCTCATTCATAAAAATTCCAAAACAGTTATTTTTCATTAGTCTACATGGCTTTTCTCCAAATGCTAATTCAGGTACTTAGAATCTTCCATCCCATGACTCTGATCTCTGTAAATCTGATGCCAAAAAAATGACTGTGGTCATATCTGCCCAGAGAACTGCATTGGGAGGGATATGGAGGATCATTTGAGAGAGAATTTGCTAGGTTTTGTTGGGAATTTTCAGACCAGGTTTTAGCTTGTCTACAACCCACTCACTGAGACACCCAACTTCCATGGAGAAATCATTACACTGTGGTCATCATTTTCTTTAAAATTAAAAAAAAAATCATCTATGGAAAAATAAATCAGAAGTGCTATTATTTATTAAGTTCAGAACTGCCTCTTATGAACCTAAGGGTGTCCCACTCATATATTCTTAACTATGTCATGGGACAGGACACTGACTATATAATTAAATGCCCTATATTTTTACTAAGATAAATTTAGTTCTAGTAAAGTCCTAACATTTCCTTTTATCATGTTCTACAGAACATATTTTTTTAAGTGATACTGATTTCTGTAGTTTTCTCCAAGTATCACCATTCTAATTATCTCTTACTTTCTCCATAATCAACATATTGCATGGGGCCTTGGTTTACATATCTGAATATATATTTACTTTAGATTATCCTTCAAGTTTGAATATAACATTTTTGTTTGGATAATTGAGCTTTTGAGCTTTTTGAAGGAATCTCCAAATATGAAGAAAACATTTCTATTTAAATGATAAAGATTACACTAATTTCTTAATGCATCATCACATTGCTGGATAGTGTTGACTTGTGACTGACAACATCCACCAAGTCTGTGCTCACATCACACACTACTGTGAAGACTCTTCCTCTGATATCAGTGAGTCAGTGAGGGCTTGGATGACAATTTATCATTAGCTTGCTCTCTCATATGTCAATGATTTAATAAGCAAATAAACACATATTTTTGAAGCCATTACAATAGTAATTAATGCTTACCTAAAATTAAAATAAAGCTTTAAGGCATTTGAACTATATTTCTATCAAATGATTTATATCAAATATATATATATATAATAAAATTATATTACCATTTTCTAACAATTTCATTAAAAATCACTTTCTATTTTTAATCTAAAATATTTGCAAAAATGTTGATTTTATGAGATGAAGGTCGATCCTTGTATCACACCTCTGGAAATCTCCTTGGGATTGAGGTTGTTCCTTTAGCAGTGACTCAGTCAATAAGTTGATGTCCAGCCCAGAATAATCCTTTGGAGAATGCATTCGACCCACTGCAGTATTAGATACAGAAAAGGCTGTGTGAGCACTGTGAGGAATCCTCGTGCAAGCTACTGTTTCTTGTCTCTACAGATCTGCGGACAGTGCAGGACAACGCAGCTCCAATTTTACCTTCAGGGACAGCAGAGGGCCTCAAGCTGTGTCCCTTACAGAAAGCCCAAAGTATAAAGAAAGAAAAGGAAACACAGGTACTGTGCTATGGACATGAGGATTTGGGTGAAAGATCCCTGAGGGACTCTCCAGTGTTAGGTTGCTTGCTGGTTGTTTTGAGATGCTCTGAAAAATACTTTACTCTTAACTTTGATGAAGGGCTTCTATCTCCTAGGTTCCCAGGCTTAGTAGAGAGTTCCCAACTTGATCATTTATCTGAGAAAATGATAGCAACAATATAAAAGACATCTAGTGAATGCTAACTACAAGTCAGATTCTATTTTAAGCTTTTTGCAATTAATAACCCTCTTTCATACCCCATATAACTCATTTTAGACATCATAAATTTAAGGCATGGGTTAGACAAATCAGTAAGTTGGAACATAGTTTTAAATTTCAGTCATTCTAATTGCAAAGACTTTCATCTTACAATCCTGTCATATCTAATTACATCATGCGCTCACCTGCCATTTGGGCTTGTACATACTCCATCCCAGACCTAGAGATGGACTTGCTCCTCCTTCCTGTCTTTCTCTCTGGTTCATGGGATCTGGTTTCTAAGGAGGACTAAGGGAGAAGTATCTGTCTGAACCTTCAGGGTGAACATTGAATTAAAGAAAACAAGACTATTCACCCCACCGTCATTTCTACAGATATATCCGATAATGGAAAAGTCAGGCCGCACACGCCTTGCCCTCATCATCTGCAATACAGAGTTTGACAGTCTTTCCAAAAGAAATGGAGCTGACACTGATATCAGAAACATGAAGACACTGCTGGGAAGTCTGGGGTACAGCGTGGCTGTGTTAGAAAATCTGACTGCTTCGGTAAGGTCTAACCTAATGTGAGAACAGTGACACCCTTGTAGGTCTAAGGAATCTAAGAAAGTCTTTTTGTAGCTTTCTAAGCTCCATTCCTGCTTGTGTCAAAGGAAATTTTCCCTTGGAGGAGGTTTCATGCTACCATAATCCTTCCAAACCTGTCATATTTTGGCAAGAGTATATGCATTCAATAATGTCCATTTCTTTCTGTTCAAAGTCTATCAGTAGCACCCAGTAGCTTCCCCAATTTAAATTTCAATTTTTCTTTTGCATTCCATTGATTTGAAATGAGATGGGACCCTTTAAGTGTCTCCCTGTAGGTGCCCACAGTGCTGTGAATGGATTCCATGGTAGACCATGCTCTGCTCTCTTCCAGGACATGAAGAGAGAGTTGGTGGCATTTGCTGCCCGCCCCGAGCACCGGACCTCAGACAGCACTTTTCTGGTGTTCATGTCCCATGGTGTTCGTGAAGGCATTTGTGGGACAAAATACTCTCAAGAAAACCCAGATATATTAGATGTCCACACGATCTTTCAAACCTTAAATGCCGTGCACTGTCCAAATTTGACGGATAAACCCAAGGTGATCATTATCCAGGCCTGCCGTGGTGGTGAGTGCTGATAAGTGCTGGACAATGAGATAGCCACATTTTGATCTAATATCATGCATCCAATATTTTTCAGTTTCTTTGTGTCTGTTCCTCTATCAAAGAATACCTACTGTCCAAAAATAATGAGTTAAATTAATAAATTTGACTGAATAGAAGTTTCATGGAAGAAGTTATTCCTTTGGTGGCTGGTAGTAACCATATCTTGTCTTTCCAGAGGGACAAGGAATGACCTGGGTAAAAGATTCAGCAGAAGTTTCTGACAACATTTCTCCTGTAAGACCTGAAGAGTTTGAGGATGATGCTATTAAGAAAGCCCATATAGAGAAGGATTTCATTGCTTTCTGCTCTTCCACACCAGGTAATCTTTGTGTACACAGGGCAGCTCTGTGAGCATCATCAGTGTGGGAACTTCATTATTTCCAGTTTCTACTAGCAAACCACATTCCCCAAATGAACCCCAACTACATTATATTGCTTCTCTGTGAAAAAATGAACATCAATGTCCTTAATTTCTACAAGGCTTTCACAGATACCAGTCTCCACCTTTCCTACCCACTTCCCGAACAGGAGGCAGCCTTATAAGATGGCTGTAGTTCAAGGAGAATTTTATTCTATTACTATTATCTCTTTAGTGGCCATGATAAGAGGCTAAGAAGTTGGTTAAAGCATGTGTGCATGCTGGAATATACAATGTTTGAAAACTCATTTCTCTTATTTCTTTAATAATTTAGAGAGATTATAGGACAGGGTCCTCCCCCTGGTGGTGCAATGGGTTAAATCACAGTGCTAGGAAGCTAGCCACATCCGCTTTAGCATGAGTTCAATCCCCGGACAGGAAGGTGACCCACATGGTGTGGTAAACATTCCTATCTTGCCCGCTGCTACTCTCAGCAGTGCACTTTCATCAATCTGCCTGTTCTGCTCCCCACTCTATCTTTGGTGAATCCTCCCACCACCCTTGCTCCTCTAGCCTGTACCCTAGTTATATATTCATAAATACATCTTTTAAAAAAGGGATTTCATGACTTTTATGTATCTAATATTTCATGTAACATCATATGCTTTAGTATTTCTCTTTGTTAAAACTGTTTTGTCTTTCAGTAGAATGTTATCTTTCCTTTATAAACCTTTTCTCAGGTTGCATTTTCCACTCTTGATGCCATTTTTACACCCAGTTAATTATCATTGTGTCTAAATGCCTCCTGTCATCAAAACTTTTATATTTTAACTAAATTTTTTATAAAGTGTATAAGTTTATACATATGTTTTACTCTATTTAGTCGCATTTTACGTATTTATTTTCTTAGACACAAGTAATACATTACAACTAATCTTCAATTATGTCTTTGTAGCAGATATTATTAATCTATTCCTGTAGTTGAGAATATTTTATTTGGAGTATATAAATTAATTTAAGTCATAATCAGGAAGTCGTACTGTGGGGATCCAAAATCAGATTGTTCTTCCCCAAGGTCCCTTACTCTGTTCTCCCTTCTCACCCTCTCTAATTTATTTGTATCTCCTTGAACTCAAAGACTATCCATCCTGATGTCTACAGCATATAAAACACCTTTCACTTGAACTTTAGTATTATGTGGAGGGGACCTGATGATCTGTGGTAGAAAACTCTCATTGCATGTGGTGAATGTGATATGCTATGGCAGACTATATTACTTTATTATAATATATTATTTATTATAATTATACTGTAATTAAGCTATATTATGTATTATACTATATTGCATGCATTATATAACTATATACTATATAAAGTATACTATAAATATGATACACTATATTACTATGAATAATATACAAGCATATGAGTAATATATATATTTCTCATATATTATTAGTATAGTATATAGGCATATACATAGACATATATCTATACTAGTAATATATATATTTCTCGTATATTACTAGTGCAGATATATATAGGCATATATATGTATATATGTGTAACTGTATATATACATATGTGTATATATGTATAGGCATGCACACACACATATATATTTGTGCCTATATATATCTATACTAGTAATACATGAGAAATATATATATATATATATTACTCATATATGTCTCATATATTACTCATAATAATACAGTACAAACCAATATTATCTCAAAAGTAATAACTTAGGTTTTCAGAAAAATAAAACTGTTGCCTACAATCACAAATATACTCAGTGAGATCTATTCACTTAAAGATGGCTTGGAGTGTATACAAAAAAGCATGAGAACAGCATAATATGAACAGTCTGCCTCACCTAGCATGGAATCCCTACTGCTTCCAGCTTTGCAGCCATCCAAAACCTCATGTGAGATTTGCAAAATGCTTCATTCACAGATAATGTTTCCTGGAGACATCCTGCACTTGGCTCTCTCTTTATTATGAAACTCATAGAAAAATTTCAAGAATATGCCTGGTGTGATGACCTGGAGGAAATATTCCGAAAGGTAGGGACCTAGATTCTTCTGCATCTGTATGTTTGACTATTGCAACCAGAAACCCAGGAAACAGCTGTAAAAATGCCCTTTGGTGAGTGGGCAAAGATGAAAGCCACCCAACCTATAATGATCTAGAAAATAACCCTAAAAAACATTGTTTAACTCCCCTCCTGCCCTGAATCAATAAGCACACAGAGGCAGACTCTATTTTCCTGTGTCCATGGCAATCTGTCCAGCAGAAGACTGGGAAAGTCTGGTGGTCCCTCCCCATTTGCATATGCACATTTCTATGACTTTAACAGCTGTCTGGCCCTTTGGGTTTCCTGATTTACTTTTCTGTACTCTGCACAGTCTCTAAGGCTGAGCTGAAGATCCTTCCCTCAGGAAAAAAAAAATCTACTGATTATCTGTCCCATCTAGGTTCGGTTTTCCTTTGAGATGCCAGAAGGCAGGGCACAGATGCCCACCGCTGAAAGAGTGACTTTGACAAGACTTTTCTACCTCTTTCCAGGACTCTAAGTGAGTAATCACATGAGTGTGTGTGGACAGATGTGTGTGGTGGGGTGAGGTTGGGGGGACATTGGAGTTTCACCTGGTCACGTGGGTGTGCAGGCCCCAGAGTAACAACAGGGACAACCGGGGCTGTAGTGCAGGGTGGCTGCTCGCGGCTCTGCTGAGCTCCGTGGCCCCCTCAGGCCTGCTGATACCGAGTGAGCAGCAGTCGGAGGTGATGGCAGTTAGTGGCAGCTTCCTCCCATCACCTCAGCAGAGCAGCACGTAGTCGTGGGCTGATGGGCCTGTCTTTGCCTGTGTATGTACACCCGGTAGATAGAGGGATTTCACTATTGTGCACAATTTAATTTTTGTTTGCTTTTTCTCCTTTTCCCGTAGGATGCCAGGAGTCTGTTATGCTGCACCTGCTCTTGGAAACATGTCTGCAGGTGACATTACTTCAAACATTCCAGAAATAAGAATATCAATAAATGTTCTTTAATCAGGAAATAAATCTGCAATTTTGCCTTGATTTTCTTTTGCTAGTCTAGGATGACAGGAGGTGAATGAAATGGCTTATGGACTTTGTGTCTTAGTCTCCACCCATAAAGGCACAACTGGCTAAAGCACCACTCTTTCAGAAACCGTTTTCAGGGTTTTATGCTTTAGGACACAGAGGCAGACTGCAGCGGGCACCTGCTTCAGAGCTCTTGGCTTCAGTGGGGAAGATGCAGATCAGCACCTACCTGCTAAGCATGCTAAGCGAATCACGAAAGTCCCAAGCCCACAATTGACAGAGCCCTGCCCAGATATTGTGTGCTTCTGTTCTTCCTATGGCAGGGAAGCAGAGTGACTCTGGAGGCATTGGTTTCTACTGGAAAAAGTTTCACCAGTTTCAGTTTCATGCAGTGATTCTCCAAGGCGAGTTTCTCCATGAGACAAAGATGTTACTTATATTTAAAGAGCAGGTTTACTAGGAAAAGGGACAGAAAAGGGAAGGATATTTGCATAGACACTAGCAAGCAGGTAAAGCTGCCCCCAAAGGGGCAGGTTTGCTGAGAGGCCTGCATGGTTGTGTAACAAGGTGGTCCCTAGGAAAAGGGGAAGTTCCAGATTCCCTGCCTCATCCAGGAGGGTGGAGCTGAGCAGAGCAAAAGGAGAGAAGAGAAGGAATCAAGAAGAGAGAAGAAGAGAAGGAAGCTGGATGGAGAACAAGAAGGCAGACGCGAAGAAGCCACATGGAGCAGCAAGCATGTGATGAAGAAAACCGTGCTTGTTTCTTGACCCTGGACAGGTTAAGGCAGATGTGAGTGAGAGACCTGTGGGGAGGTGACTATGGCAGTGTTTATATTGATTTTGATTTTGCTCTTTTCCTCCCAGACTTGTCTGGCCATTTTGGACACTTTTCAATGGGTCCCGGCCAGAAGGTGCTTTAGTCTTGTGGCAGCTTTCAGGCCTTGCTTTGGGCCGATTCCTTTTGGGTTGACTTTTGCCCACGAGGGGATGGGTAACTTCAGGTGTTTGATTTAGAAGTTATATTCTTTGTGTTCCATATTGTATATTTACTGTATTAAAGTCCCTTTTCATTAAAGCTTTATATGTTTTGTCTTGTTGCGGCGGATGGCAGAACCCACTTAGAGCAGGCAGGTTTTGGGGCTTCAGGGGTGCCCCTCTCCCCCTGTCCTGTAACGGATTTTGTCCTGAAACAGTTGCAGGAGCGTGGCCTTGAAGAAGCTGCCACTGCTGAGGGAGGTCAGTGCAGAGAAGTCCCAGCATGGTGCAGGCCACAGGCAGCAGGAAGCTGCTGCCCTGCAGAGGGAGTGGGTGGAAAGAAGCACCTGAATAGTCACAGGTGGGCAGGGCTGCTGTCATGTGTCCGTGCAGAGACTACACTGATAAAGTCTTTTCTCTCTGGGAGGGGCTCACTCCTTTGTGGAGTGGCTGTTTGCAGCTGATTTTGGGTAACTATGTGGAATCATAAAAGGAACCAGGGATTTCACAATGGGCCAGTGGACTCAATCACTGTAATTTACCCTCAGATCTGTGCCCAATACTCCCTACAGCAGTCTGATAACAGTTTAGATCATATGCCATGTGATAAGGCTCTAAGGGTCTTGACTTCTATGGCTGGTTTAATGGTCATGTTAATCCCTTCTACCCCCACCTCTTTGTGTGAGTCAGGTTTTAACATGTGATGTGTCCTTTAGGTTTTCTATTCTTTCTGCCATCAAGGTGATACTGAAGTCTCCATTTTTATTTATTTATTATTTATCTATTTATCTATGTATCTATGTCTCCCACTCACATCTCTTTAACCAGTCCAGGTGAAGAAATAAACAGGGCTTTTTCACATGTCTCCCACTGCTGTATGTGGCTTCCTCAGGTCTCCTTCTGGCTCTCCACCCTGCTTCCTTCCTCCTGAGATTCCTTCTCTTTTCTTTTTTTTCTGCTCAGCCCCACCCTCCTTCTGGGTGGGGCAGGGAACCTGGAACTTCCTCTTTTTTCCTGGGGACCACCTTGTTACAAACCTCTTTAGAGCAGGCTGATTTGGGGGCTCAGGGTGCCCCTCTCTTCCTGCCCTGTAACAATTTCCCCTTCTTTTTAAATAAACCCTTTATTAATCTTTTTGTGTGTGTCTGCAGTTGAGTCTTACTAGAATCCCTTTAAGAGGGTGGTTGTCCTGTAACACATAGATAACTCTGGGAAGATTTCACCAGAGCTCTCCTTTCAGAGGAATCAACAAATGCCCCAGGTGAGTTTCTTCATGAGAGTGAGATGTTAGTTATCCAAAAGGGTGTTGGGAGTGACCAAAGATTTACTGACAAGGACTGAATTAGGGTGGTAAAGAATTTTGCCTTGCATCCAAGCTTCATAAAGTGGTAGTAAACTGACCCTGAGTCCAGGATGGGACTAGCTGAAGGTGATAGGGAACTGGGCCTCACATCAAGGACACAGTGATGAGTCACCCCTTTGGAATCTGAGTTTAGAATCTATGTAAGAGACCCTTTCCCCTTATCGAGTTGGCAGTAGTTGCAGACCCCATCCTAGGGGCTCCATCTCAGCTGCTGTCCCCAGCAATAAACTCTGCTTGCTCAGCCTTTCTGCCTCCCGCCTTCCTTTCTTGGGCTTTCTTGGGAGGTTTATTATGAAAAAGGGAGAGAAGGCACTTGCACAGAGAGGTGCTGGCTGGAAGAGCTGCTTTTGGGAAGGGGGCAGCCTTAGGTTTTATCCTCATCTTTCCTTAGGTTGGGGGGTGCTCATGTCTGTGGAGTGGTTTGCCTTTGTTGATTTTGAATAACTGTAGAATTTGAAAAGGACCAGGGATTGTACAATGGCCTTCTCTCTCAGTGTCCTTACAACATGACACTCTCTATAGTACTCTGACTCCTGCTTGGCTCTGGGCCTCCTGATCTAAACTTGGAACAGGAGGACCTTTAATTCTAAGAGCTGGGTTAATGGCTATGCTAATCCCTTCTACCACACCCTCTTGTGTAACTCAGATTCTGGTTTTGCGATGCCTTCTTTTCAAGTTTTCTACCCTTATCCTTCACCAACAGCATCAAGCAGAGATTTTGCCTTAGAGCTGCTGAAGAGAGCAGGTCTCTAGGTATCCCTGAGTCAAGAAAAGTTAATTCCTTCATTTCAGCTTCTGGTCATCAGAGGGAGGGTAAACACACATAGAGCAAGTTATTTTTGTGAGAGAGACAACACTGGTGGTTTCTAAATGCACTCTGAAATAACTGCTTCCTCTCTTTTCCAAATTAGTCATCAGGGTCCTAAACATGGCTCCTCCAGGCAGATGAGGGAGGCCGGGAATCTGCCCAAGTCTTATCTCAGTCCCTGAAACACTTTTATTCTCTTAAAGTGTCTTTATCAAGTAACACATAATGATATTTAATGATTTAAGATGGGGTGAGAGGGTTCTGGATTCTGAACCCCTGAATTTGAACCCCTTCCCTTACTTACAACCCACAATGTGTACTAGACACAGAATTTGGGCCGATTACTCCACCTCTCTAATTACATTTCTATGTAACCCCAGCTATCCATATAACTTGGCACATGGAGTGTTTTCTTTCATTGAGGTACCATTGGTGTACACTGTCAGTATTTAGGAATTTTGGGTCCCCTCTTTCAGTGTAGTTGCCACAGCATACCTAATACAATAGCTCCCGTAGTCCAAACCATAGTCCATTGTTCACTCTGGCTTGGCCTGAGTGTGGTCCTCACCCAAGAGTTTAAAGGTGCTTATAATGAGACTCACCTGCAGACACAAACAAAAAAGTTTAATAAAGGGCTTATTTAGAAAAAGGGGAAATGAAAAGACAAAAAACTCTGGGAAAAAGGAGAACTATATATTGCGAATGAGTCCTACCAGTTCAGGTGAATTGGGGGACCCAAGAGCACACTGAAGGTCACTAAAAGTCAACACTCCCCAGGCCCAGCTGTCCTGGTTATTTCCCAAGCCTGCCTACTTAACTTCACCCTTCTTCCTAACAATCTTCCCTTCTCTGGTGATGACTTTATGGGGTTTGCAGTCCTGGTGCCTTTGATCTCTGGTGGGGGTGGAGTCCACAAAACCTGAGTTTGTGGAGTTCCTGTAAACATCCTCTCCCTTCAACACATTGAAACCCACTTGGCACCAATGGGAGCTCAAGTTATTACTAAAGCTGTGTTATGGTTAACTATAAAAATATGGCATGAGGATGGAATTTTTGATTCCTATTATGTGTGATAGTTTTATTTAAATGATCTATAAAATAGGGAAATATTAACTACCTCAGTGGACATTTGTGAAGGTCCAGCATACACATGTGTGTACTGTACAGATACTTATAAGCAATGGAGACATAATTTATATAACCTTATTTAGAGTTGTTCTTAATCATGTTAGGTGCACAGGAAATGTTAACAATCATTAAGTTACTAGTATTAAATCACTTTTTATTTCTTATTTTTTTAAGATTTATTTTATTTATTTTTGTATATAAGAACTAGGTCTTTAGAAAGTAGCTTTATGTGTTTAAGCTATCTTTACATAGAGATGGACTAGAAAACTATATAGATTGAGATTAGAATCAATGAGACATTTTGCCCTCTCATATGCTATAAATCATATCTGTGGGGTTAAAATAAAATTATTACTTTGACTTCTATATTCACCTCAGCACTGGAAATTATGTCAGACCATAATATGTTATCCTGTCATCAAACCATATAAAGGTGATTTTCAGTTCTGAATTTTCAGGTTATTTCCATTCTAAATTTTGATTGAGGTAAGATCTTAAAGTATAAGGACTTTAGGTGAAATCATTCACTGATGTGTCTATTCAGCAAGCATATGAGTGGTTTTAAGTATTTTAAGTACTGAGATGCAGGAATGGGATGTAGATTGAAAAGCATAGGTCTTTCTACACCGGAAATTAAATACAGAAGAAAGTCCTTATTCTGGGGGAGAAATGTATAGTCCAGACAAGAATGCAGATGTTCCTTGTAAGTAGGTCATACAGTATTATGAGAAAATCTGAAAGAGAAATTGAATGCATTGATTGCAAGAAATTGGTATCAGAGCCAGCATCACAGAGACGGGCTCAGAGCTACCAAAAATCTGAAGTGGTGATGAAACTTGAAACAGCAAAACGAGAGAGTGATGGGCTAAGAGAACACTACAGGTAGGATGAAATGATTTGGATGGTGGGGAGTTGGTCTGCTCTTTAGCAGTAGTTTCAGCAGTGTTCTCATTCCAGTGAGTTCTCTGAGGGCAGCAAAATTCTCTCTAAGCTGTGCCCACAGGTGAAGGGATTTTTTTTTTTTTTTCCTCACAGGAAAAAAAAAAAAATCAAAGATCTATTGGAAGGTTACAATATGTGGGCAGATTCAATCATTTTGAGAATATGGATGTTTGGAAAAATGGAAGAAGTGAGGAGAAAATCAGTAGGGGCTGACTTTGCAGACAGAAATTTGGTCAAGTTGTGACACAAGCTATTCAACCTCTGTCGACAGAAACAGTACGGATGGAGGGGAAATGCTCTGAAAAATCAGACTTTCCACGCTAACTTATGTTTGGACCTCCCTTTTTTGTATAATCATAATATCAAAATATTCTGAGCAACTTTCAGTTTACAATTGGGTTGCCTCAGCCTCAGAAAGTGCTACCTGACCCTGACAAGCAAGTACTGCACCAGGGTGAGAAATTCCTCTTGAAGTCAAAAGTCATTAAACAACTGACTGATTAATAAAAACAAATGGCTGTTACTGCAAAGTCTCTCACTGCTCGATGGAGGAAAACCCAAATCTTATCACTCTATTTCACACAACCTTCTATTCAGTTTCTAAATAACCACTGAGTTTTCTACTATCTAGTCTTTAGATAGGGAAATTCATCCAAGTTGCCTATGCAGAGTAACCAGGTTTTCTACCATCTAGACTTCAAGAAAACTCACTTAAACTTTCTAACAAGTTTTTCAAAGAACCTTACTTTAATTTGATTTACAAGAAATTTCTTCTTCATGTCCTCACTTTACTTTCCCCCCTAGGATGTCTCTATGAGAATGAAAGCTCTTAATTAATAGATAATGTTTAAGGGACTTTATTTTGGTTAATCTTCACTGTGGTAAATATAGTAATATTAGTCTTTAACTTTGTGAATCTATATACCTGTTTTAACCTTGATAAATTGATTTTAAAAATGTTATAATTTCAATTAAAGGTCAAAATGACCCCAGACTATTCTTAGAAAAAAAGTGATTGTGATCTCAACTCATTTCATATGCTAATGTCATCCCTCTGCCTGCCTGAAGTGTATAAAATAAACCTCTGCTAAAGGCAGAGCAGGAAGACTTGCACCCAACTCCCATTCTGTGTTTTCCTCGCATCCGCTCCCCCTTTTTCCCCCCTTTTCTAGAAATCTCCACTTGCTGACGCCATTCCCACCTTGAGACCCTGCCTGTTCTGCCCCCCAATAATCCGTGATCGAAGACAAAGAGTCTCTGACAAAGTTGTATTTAATATACAAGAAAGATCCAGCGGAAATAATTATTTCTACAAATCTCCCTTAATGCTAATAATAGTTACACCAAAACAGAAGGTAAACCATGCTTTTCTCAAATTTCTAAAAATCTATTTGGTTCCACAGCCTCTCCAGTGTCCTTTAAAGTGTCCCTCTTCCTGCCATTACAAATTACCGTTTTCACTAAACCTCTCATTACCCTATAGAGGCCAGCTTCCTTTTGGGGGGTGAGATCCAGTGTTCAAGAAGGTTGGAAATTGAGTCTTTGTGTTTAGGTCACACAAGGAGAGTTAATTGTAGATACTTGGTAGTAAGGGATACCTGAAGGGAACCCAGCCTCAGTCATTTGGGCATATGTGACTCATACTTAAGTTCCCTCTGTATCAGTCTCAGCATCTGCAAAAGGGGGCAATTCCAGTAATTTCTTCACAGAATTTTGTATGGCTAGGTGCACAACAGCAGGTATACGCTGAGATTTTAGATCTCAGCCAGAATTCTCTGAGCTCCAGAGTCAATTACCTCAGTGCATATTCTGCATTCACTTGACATCACAAAAATAAAATCACTAATACCCACTACCAAATTTATTCCATTTTTTATCCCTTTTCTATCTAGATAGGAATGTACTCTATTAGGTTTCGTAATCCAGAGCATAACTGTATGCTTCTTCTGAACATAATAGCTCTTAGCAAAGTCCCAGGCAGTTGCAGGCAGAAACACAGGATGGACAAATGTAAAACATGTACACAATTAATATCAGTTGTCATAATTATCATAATTAGTTTTCAGCTTCCAATATTTAGATCTTCCCAGTGCTTACTCATTTCTGTGGCTTATGAAATATAATCAGAGGACAAGTTAAAGTGGCCCATAAATTAAAATATTCCCAAACTTCTGACTCAGATTGAATGAGGAATAGCACTAAACTTAAATAACCTCAAGTCCAAGTTCACCAATAACAGACTCAGTTTGCCATTGAGTTTAACTTAAAATCCCACCCATGAAATCATTTATTCAAACAATAGCCAAAAATGAACTAAAGGTAACAGACAAGTAAGCAAGATGAACAAAAGATGACTTCAGCCTGTCAAGTAGCTTTCCAAAAATCCCTTCCTATGGAAAGGAACACACCCACCAGCAAGTGCTTATGCTAATCTGATACATTTTCAAAATGGTGGCTTGGGCTGCTGTCTCATTAGTGTTTATACTGGTCCTTGTGCCAGTTTATTTCTGTCTCTTAAACTTTGGATGGGGGGGTTGACTTTTTATTTAAATAAGAAATAATTCAGCCAGTGAGAATGAGAATTGAAGTAGTGGGAGCTTCAAAGCTTTACTGACCCAGGAATCACTACAAATTGAACTAAACTGAAATATCATAGCCAGCTGCAGAATTGCCACAGACAGGAGGAGACATGGACACTCTCGTGAAGGGTCCTCAGCTCTGCCTGTACATGCAGCCTCCAGAGTGACCTCAGAACACCCACAGCATGCTGGGCCAGGAGGCCAGGAAGTGGGATGTGCTGGTTGAAGAATATGAAAAGGCCAGGCCAACATTTGAATGTGGACAGAGTTCTCATATAGTCTCCATTCGCATACAGCGAATGGGGTGGACATTCACCAAGGTATTTGTTTATCTTACTTAACGAAATTGCATGTCTGGATAGTCTGTATTGGGTGATGCTACTTAGTGAGAGAGCTAACCGCTTGAATGACTTTCCTCACTAGGAGAAAGGACTCTGCCTTCTCCTATGTCAATACTTAGCTTCTTGTATCAATTTAATAGTTCACCTGATCATTTCATTAACTAACAGATAAGTACCAGATATTAAAATTTTTACATAGATTCCAAATTTTCTTACTTCTTTCTGATATGCTAACAGGCTAACAGGAGCTCCTGCTGGAGAGCTAGATGTACCATAAGAATTGTTTTGAAATTAAAGGATTCATGTTCATGCTAATTTTACTTTCAGAGCTAAGAGAAGAATCCCATCAAATTTCCAATTTTATATATAAACACTATATTTATAATGTTCTAGGAAATAATATTTGTTAAATCTTAGTTCACCAAAGCTGCATAAACTGCAAAGAAAGCAGATTTTTCAGTGGGAACACATACCAGGCCAGGAGACTTCCAAGATCCTGTATTGCTTCATCTTGGCAGTGTTATGGAATGGGTTATATACTTCCAGAATTTGAATAAAGAAAGGAACATTGAGTTAAATTTTATGGCTTAATTTGTTAAATAAATGTGCAGTAGGTAATTATTTAGTAACATGAGGTCAATTGGTGAGATAGAGGAAAGTGAGACATTTATGACAGAGGTCACTTAGGACTTACATTCTTGTGGGAAAGGTAGCTATTAAACGCATGATGAGTGATTACAATCGTGACAGAATTCATACCAAGGAAATCTAGAGCATATGACAGAGAATGCAAGCAGACATTCTTTCAATGGATTGGTCCAGAAAGACTTGATATTTCTTGTTTTTTTTTTTTTTTTAATATATAGAAGACAATATAGTGAAAATACTATATGCTATATGTATCAGTAAAATCTTTAAAGACATATCAACTAAAGCAAATAAAATGAATGAAAAGATAAACAGCTGGTACTACAGCAAATTAAAAAGCTTCTATACAGCAAGAGAGACATTATCCAAAGCAAAGAGACACCTCACTGATTGGAAGAAAATTTTTGCACATAATAAAAATGACACAGCACTGATCACAAATATCTACAGAGAGCTAGTAAAGCTCAATTAAAGAAAGTAAACCAAACAGTGAAAAAATGGGCAGAAGAGCTAAAAAGATACTTTTCCAAAGAAGAAATGCTCTCTTTCCAAGAAGAATGGCCAATAGACATATGAAAAAATGTGATTACATCACTTGTAATCAGGGAAATGCAGATCAAAAGCACAATGAGATACCATTTTGTACTAGTGAGAATAGCACATATTAAAAAAACAAACAAGAAACAACAAATGTTGGCAAGGATGTGGAGAAAAAGTATCTCTCCTACACTACAGGTGGCAATGCTGGGAGAGGTTCCTGAAACTACTAAAAATAGAGCTGCCAAGTGATCTAGCAATTCTACTCTGAGGAATCTACCCAAAGGACTCACAGACATTAATTCAAAGGATACCTACACCCCTATGTTTCTTGCAGCACTACTTACAGTAAGTGATCTATGAAAGCAACCCAGAAGCCCAAAACTAGATGACTGGATTAAGATGATGAGGTATATTTACATAATGGAATATAACTCAGAAATCAAAAAGTATAAACTCATGTCCTTCACAGCATGGATGGAGCTGAAAAGGATTATGCTCAGTGAAATAAGCCAGAAAGAAAAATAAAAATATCAAATGGTCTCACTTATAGGAGGAACACAGAGAAAACAAAAAAAAAAAATGAATCAGAAAAAAAAGTATAATAAAGTAAAAGTAAAAAAAAGTAATATGTTTAAAAAATTTTAAAAAAAGATAAATAATAATAGATAATGAGCAACATCTGTGTCTGCTTTCCAGCCAGCCTGTGACTGTATGCCCTCAATGTCATATCAATTGTTGGTGGTTCCAAGTACTGTTCTTATATGTGCAATAAACTCTTACCGGATACTAAAACAAAAAAAAAGGAGCAGAACAGATTTACTGAAATACTTTGCTAAGTGGAGCAGCAGATGAGACAGGAGAGGTCTGCTGTGTATTATGTGAATTAGTACCCTGGCCTGGGATTGAACTCAGGCCTGAGGGGTTCACAGGGCTGAGAGTTAACTCGTAGGCCTCAGGGAGGACTGACTTGATGCTCCTTTTAAGTATCCTTTAAGGACATTCTTTTTTTCCTACTTTTTCTCATTTACCTCAGTAAATTATAATTTCCTTGCTTGTTTTCCACTCACTCAAATGCAAGCTTCATGAAGGCAGAGATTTTCTCAATCCATCAGACACAATTGAAAAGGAAATATGAGCACTTGGATTTAATATTCAATGACTGAATGCATAGATGGATGCATGAATAAATGCTCATCTTCCTTAATAGGAGAAATAAATTGGTCTTACAATCATAAGAAAATATGGATGCTTTTAAACTTAAAGATTTAAGAGAACAATTTTGCAGGAAAGAAGGATTTATCATTAGTGAGTTGGAGAAGGCTGCATGGTAACTTGAGTCAGGATCTTTGTGAATAGCAAGTAGGAAGCTAAGTCCAATTTGATGACAGAAACTAGATATTTTATTTTCAAAAGCACTATCAAAACAAACAAACAAACAAAAAAACTAAGATGTGGAAATTCAGGGTGTGTGGGATCTCACCTAACAGCCCATGGAATAAAGATTTCAGATATCAGTTTCATGGTGGGGAGATAAAAGTTGTTTAATCTTCAGTTTTTTAAACTTATTCAATTAAATGTTTAAACTTGATGGACATTAAAGTTAGAGGATCTCTAAAATCCATTTCTTAGGAATGGAACTCCAAGTTCTAAAGATGAGAAATGGAAAGTAGAAGAAACAGAGATTGAAAGTCATGGATTAGGCATGAGGTATATATTTTGAGATTTGGGCCATACTCCAAAATGGGGTATCATTTTTAAGAGGAAAGGTAAGAGGAAAAGGTGGGGAGGTTGATGTCAAAGGCTTGGTGGCATCATTCTGGGAGCACCCTTCATTTCTAAAAAGTTAAGAACATGGTACAAAATGTTTTCTGAGAGTAAGTAAGAAGCACGTCTCATTTAAATTCCTCTTATGTTCTGAGATACAACAATAATTTGAAAAACAGTGTGATCAATTTCAGGGGATTACCATCTAAAAACTAAACATGTCAAAATATTTTTACTTTCCTAGCAACTGAAAGTAGTGAGTATCAAGCACCAAATAGCTGGGAAAGTGATACCAATGGTGAAAGCCAATAAGCAACGGCTCTGATCTCACCATTTCAATGAATCCTCTCCTGATAATCCATGTATAACACTACAGCATTCATCATTGCTTGGGCTGTCAAATTTATTCTCTGATGACAAAATTTGGTGGTTATTTGCTTTTTATTTTTTGCTCTTCTTATAAGCATCTAGGTCTTCAAAATGAATTATCAGTTAATCAAGGAGATAAGTCAAAGTAAGATAGGACTAATAAATAGTGACAGATACAGGGTGATTTATTAAAATAAAAATGTTCTTATGCTTTGAATCTTACTTAGATTTTCTCCATACAAGCAACAAACATAAAACACACACACAAACTCACAGAATGGTGAAATGATGACTCAGATTCTGAAGGAAACAGAGAAAAGACAGAGCAATCAACAGTAAAGAAAGAGAGTTATGCCCTCTGATTGCAGGTATCACATGCTGACACTGAACACTGCCAACTATTAGGAACTTTCACTTGTGTTAGATGTGTTTCCAGATTCTCATTCTCACAATGTAGCTCACAGAGCTCGATTCTTCCATAAGATCCCCACTTACGGTTCAGACATGCCATGAAGCTTCTAGGCTGGTTCAAACAATTGTCTATGGTGGAAGTATTTGATAACTGGTAAAAGGAGTTTAGAACCAACAAATTCACTCATTTGTAACAGCTCTGCATCATATTATAGGCATGGTATTAGTTCCTTCTCAGGAACATACTTCAAATAATATTTTGTGATGTTTATCTGAATATTTAAACTATCTGCTCACATTAACTTTTAACCCTGGCTTCTGACTTAAGTTGACTTATTTCATAGGCATTTCAGAAAAACAGCTTCAATAGTCCAAAGGAATCATATTTGTGGTTTGAATTTTTATTTGATTGATATTTATTATGCATGCACTTACTATATTCCAGGTTCTGTTCTGGATTTGATATAACATTGACATATTGAAAGAGGCCTTGCTCTAGAAAGCTCATACTGTATTCAGTGGATTGATTAAAAATTCACAACATGGTGTCTATCATGTATGGGAGAATGAGAAGAGAAAAGCTAAGACAAAAGAATAGTACAGAGATACAAAATGATGAATGCTGTAGAGTTTACACGGATTATCCAGGAGAGGTTTCATTAAAATGGTGAGATCAGAGCAAAGTGCAGTAAGGGAGTCATCCCCGTGGTTCTCTGCAGGAGTGTCCTTGTAGCATGTGACAGAGCATGTAAAAATGCAGAACTGCATTTCAAGAAGGCAGTAGATGGGAGAGTGGGGCAAATGGCAGAAGCATTGTCTTTTTCTCATTTCAGGAAATCACATCAATCCAGACCCCCCCCCTTTTTTTTAAATCAAATACAAGGGGCACCGGGGCCATACAGAACAATAATTGCGTTTTTTAAATGTCCGTAAAAATTAAAACATGAAGTAAAACAAATAAATGTGTTCTCTAGTAGAGAAGAAAATTTCAATGAAAATGTTGGGAATGAAAATGAAGTGAAAGAAGCTAAGTGTTTCCTAGCTGTATGGCTCACATAGCACCTTGACACTACTGAGTGAAGACACCTGCCCAATAAAAGGGGTGAAAGGTGACAGTGCCCATCTGGATCTCAGAACTACAGATTGACCATCTCTTCCTATGTGCACTACAAAACTGCTGGGTTTAGAATGGCACAGGGCAAGCTTTCGTTGAATGCAAGCACACCATGGAGATGGTGTGTTTTAGTTTCCTGATCACCATGTGAAGCAAATACATAATAAAAAATGCTAAATGATTATTTTGACTTCCAGTGCATATAGAAGTCATGTTTATGCCTTAATGAATTCATTCAATTTATACGAGCCTTATGTTTAAATGAAAGTATTACTTTAATTTATAAATATTTTATTGCTAAATAAGTGCTAATCATTGTCCCAGACTTCAGCAAGTTGTTATCATTTTGATAGTGGAGGGTCTTACCTCTGTATTGATGAATTCTGCCTGCTCAGGGTGGTGGATGCTGGAGATAGGGTGGCTGTGGGAATTTCTTAAAATCAGACAACACTGAAGTCAACACTGAAGTCTCCTTCTAGAAGATTTCTCTGTGACACTGTTTCATAGCATGCTAAATGCCTGTGGCTGTTATATCAACTAAGTTAATAGAATGGTTTAAACAAAAGCTTGTAGTCTTTGCATCATTGTTCATTCACATTCTTCATCAGAAACAGATTTCTATGTCAAAAATCACTGTTATGGGCCCTCCCTGGTGGCACAGCAGGTTAAAGCACTGCACTGAGAAGCAAAAGCCACTTCCACATGAGTTCAATTCCTGCCTGCCTCAGAGGTGACCACATGGTGTGGCAGACCTCTCCTGACCCGCCCTCTGCTCCCCTCAGCAGTGTACTTCGTCAGCCTGTTCTGCTCCCCACTCTGTCTCTGGTGAAGCCTCTCACTGCCCTGAGCCTCTGGCCTATACCACAGTTCTGTATGTACAAATAAATAAATCTTTAAAAAAAAATCACTGTTATGTTCATACATAAGAAGCAACTCCTTATCTATTCATGTTTACCATGATTTCAGCAATCCAGTCACATCTTCAGGAAACACTTCTAATTCTATTTGTTTTGCTATTTCTATCACAAATGAAGACACATCATCCACTGAAACCTCGAACCCCTCCAAGTCATCTTTGAGGACAGGAGGCCTTTTCATGTTTTGACTGATACCCTGATACCTGGAACAATGGTTGGCATGGAGGAGGAGGAGATAACCCTTCTATCTACCAGCCCAATGAGAGAAGATGCATGGACATTCTCTCAAAAGAAACTTTAGGTAATAGTCAGTACACTATTAGCCTTGGCTATATTCTGTAGTATGAAATAATTATATTAAAATCAATAGCTCACTTATTGAGTGCTTACCATGGGCCAGCCCAGTTTTCACATATTCAATGTTTATGTTCAAAAGTATAGAATGGAGCTATTAATCAAATTATTTCTTCCAAATGGAAACATAGAAGTTCAGTACTTTGACAAGAATGGGTAGTTAAAATGTTAAGTCCTGTGTTGTGAGCTTAGAGCCTTACCTTGAGTTTCTAGAAGTGTTTCCTTCAAAACAGCCATCTGAAAAGAAAGTTTTAGATGAGAAATGATTTAATCTGTTTCTAAAAGCAAAACTGCTCCACAGAGACTCTGGTTCTGGAACATAATCCAAAGCTAGGGAATGGGACAAGGTCTCAATATTTCTGTTTCCCGAAGCTTCAGGGATAAAATATCTATGTCTCACTTTTCCAACTATCCTGCTGATTAGATGATGAGGACAAAATCCATAGGACAGTTATTTGTGCCAAAAGACACTCCAGAGAGAGCCCTGTTGCCCATGTGAAGACACAATGAGAAATCAGCTATCTGTAGTCCTAAAAGAGCTGCCCCTCACTTCAGCATTACTGAAACCCCAGGTTTCAAAATGATGAAAAATAAATTTATCATATTCATCAGCCAGCCATGCTGTCTGTCATGGCTTCCTGTAGCTGTCAGAATGCACTAGGGTAAGAAAGGATGCATTATAGTCCAGATGCCACTAATGAATGGGAGACTCTATCCTAACTGTACACTTACTTTCAAATGCCCTTCTCATTCTGGAGATCCATTCCCTTCCGAGCCACACTTGATCCAAGTGCTACTGAGGCAGTATTGCAAGTATGCATTAATTGATACAGTCTGACTTATTTGACATGCATATGCAGGAGCAGTAAGTGTTGCTCAATCTTCACACACCCTCTGAAGAGGAAGTTGCAGCCAGCTTTCAATTTCACATTGCACAGAAGCTGAGAGAGCAAAGCCATGGCGCGTGAGTTTTACCTCAGAGGACATATATTGGGAACAGAAATAGATTTGGAAGGGGCAGGATTTCTGGAAGTTTTTAAGTAGATTCTGTGAATGTTTTCATGAGCAGAATAGAGGTTGTGGGACGAGATAGCAGAGGGAGGGTGATCATATAGACACAGAACCGGCCGGAAGACTTCCCTAGACTTCACAGGAAACTCTCTAGGGCCAGAGATGGTTTGTGTAGTAATCTGTTGTCACTGTGCTGTCTTAACTGAATTCTACAATAGCATCAACTGAAATGCTGGGAGGGTGCAGAATCAGAGGATAGGGGTCGGTGCATGTTGCCCTGGAGGAAATGGTTTCTCATTTTCATCATTTTATTATACAGAGATGAATAAATATGGGTGTGGTAGTGTGATGCCTACTATCAGGTAACCTATGGAGACAGTATATCTCAGAGGCAGCTCTCAGGGATCATATAAGGATTAGGCACAAACAACCAGAATCAGGATTACTGAGCTGTATAGAGCAGGGCATTTTGTTAAGTCTAGAGGTGTCTATTCCATGTTGTTGAAAGGGAGAGGGGCTGTTTTCATGACTCGAGGAATTCTGCTTTAACAGATGAGGTTCTCCGGGAGAGGAGGAGACTGTTCATCCGCTCAGTGTGCCCAGGTACCATCAACGGCTTGCTGGATGAGCTCTTAGATAAAAAAGTGCTGAACCAGGAGGAGATGGAGAAAATAAGAGATGAAAATCCTACCGTCATGGATAAGGCACGAGCTCTGATGGACTCTCTCCTTCGGAAGGGGCCCCAGGCATGCCAGATTTGTATTGATTATATTTGTGAAGACGATTGCCACCTAGCAGGGACACTGGGCCTTACCCCAAGAGTGGGTCAGGAATGATATTCACGTTGACCTGTGCTTTTGTGCCCATCATTTTCTTTCTTCATTATAGTTTCCAGACACATCCAGAGTCTTGGTGCATGCCTGTATCTGCCCATCAGCAGATCTTTAATGTGTCTCTTTTCCTTTGTCCTCTGCCTTTGGCCTAAATATCTTCGGTCTTCTTTTCAATAAAGTTCAATTCCTGTACTGTATATGTGATGTCTCATTTGCTGAAGTGGGCAGTCATTTTAGCAGGGACTATCCAACACATGGGTCAGGTTTCTTCATAGGCTAAGTGTTCTTTTATTTTATATATATATTTTTTCAAAGATGTATTTATTTCTGTATGCAAGGACTAGGGTACAGAGTGGAGGTGTAGAGGGGATTCACCAGAGACAGAGTGAGGGGCAGAACAGACAGATCTACTTAAATACACTGCTGAGGGGAGCAGAGAGAAGACAGGAGAGGTCTGCTGTGACATTAGGGTCAGCTTCCTGGCTGGGGAGAAAACTCATGCTGCAGTGGCTAGCCGTAGCTTGATATTGCCGTCTTTATGCCCTTTGAGCCAGGGAGGCACAAAAATGCCTCTTTTAACATTCATCTTTCCTCAGAAATTCTAAAGATATTAGACAAACCCAAGCACTGGTTTCTGCCTTCCCGGGTGATGGTAATTTCAAGTATGAATATTTTTGGTCCCCCATCTTCCTTGATATTTAATTACAAGTTAAGGGAAGAATCAGGGGGAGGGCCTGTGGGTAATTAATTCTTTTTTTTTTTTTTTTTTTAAGATTTATTTATTTGTGCATACAGAACTGGGGTATAGGCCAGAGACTCAGGGGTGATGAAAGACTTCACCAGAGACAGAGTGGGGAGCAGAACAGGCAGATCAACGAAGTACACTGCTGAGGGGAGCAGCAGGTGGGTCAGGAGTGGTCTGCCACACCATGTGGTCACCTCCGGGGCAGGTGGGAATCGAACTCATGCGGAAGTGGTTTCAGCTTCTTAGTGCAGTGCTTTAACCCACTGGCCACCAGGGAGGGCCGGGTAATTAATTCTTAAGGATCGATTCCACCCCTTTGCCTCTGACTTGGCAAAAGCCATTCATGCATTTCTGATTTGGCAAAAGCCATTCGTGCAGCTTCACTCTCAAGCTTACTCTACCAAAGCCGAACTCCTCCCCAGGCCTCACTCCCCACTCATAAGCTGGCACCTACTGAACAGGCGCTCTGGTGCCACAGGCTCTTTCATCCATGTGTGCCCAGAGCCCAACTAGCCATCCTGCCCACTTGCTTCCACTCCACTCTGCACCTGGTTAGTGCTACATTTTCCCAGGGCATCAATCCAGAGGCGGAACTTAGTGGCTTCTCTCTAATATCCATATCCAAGCAAGGACCATCCAAACGCATTTTTCTTGATCTCTGCCCAATGCCCGAGGGTCACTCCACATTGGTTCAGCCCTATTACATACCCGCTGTTTACATGGGGCCCTGTGATTCTCCAATTATAACCCTCACTGTATATTTTTTATAAAATTATAATTTTTTGATGACCAAAGTATCTTTCAGTCCCCCAATTGTTAAAAGATTCTGAAGAAATTGAACAGGTCTGACTTATTCCTAGGTATGACTACCTCTAATTTATGTGATCTTGCAGCCAACATCTGTTAAAAACCTATTTCATTGAAATATTCCATTCAAATTGCTATTATTTCTAGGTCATTAGAAATATATATAACAAAAAATGTTCTGGACTATGCCCTATAGTATATTTAAGGAATCATGAACACGTTTCCTACTTTTGTGGAATTTTTATGAATACATGAATTATGAATAAATCAAGAATCTTCCCTATGACATGCAAACTAGGAAACACTTAGGCATGGGAATGACACTACACACACCCATTTCAGTTCAGACGATAAGACACGCTGTAACTACTATGAGTGAAACCATCCAGTATTTCACTCAAAGCGGGAGCGTAATGGATGGGGGGGGGTGGAAGGGGAAGAGAGACAAATAAATGTAATAGAATAAAAATGAAAACAATGAAAAACTATAAACCGGAAATATTTTATGGGGGTGAAAGAGAAATGGGATCAGAATGGGGTGGAAAGAGGGCACTGGACTGTGGTGATGGCACACAGGTGAATTGGTGGTGGGAAGCCCACGGGGATTACAACTGAGATGGAAAAAGGCACATAATGAAGAATGATGTAAAAAAAAATACATATATAATAAATATAATATTAAAATACTGTAAGATTGTAACATGTAAAGTTATGCAAGTTAAACATCATCTGTTCTTTCATTATTGTCACTTTGTTATTTTAAAATTTAGATATTAAATTAAAAATGATTTCTTCTATTTGTGATCTTATACCTGTTTATAGGATCATAATAAAATATCTTTAAGTTTTAATCTGTTTAATTTTTATAATCCAGAAATATGTTTCCCTTGTATAGTAATGTGTAAAGGAAAGAATAGATGATTGTTGATGTTCTTTTATATGTGTATAACATATACATATATAAATTTCCTTCATAAATAGATAATAGTCAAATTCTGATGATAGGTGAAAGTATTAAAATTACTGATATGCTTGTAAGAGTGAAAATTTCAGTTACAATTACAGTTGATTTATCATAACATTATCTACATGTGAACATTCTCATGTAGAATCAGATTTTGTTAGACTTTATACACAGATGGAAAATAAAGGAACAGGCTTTTATTCTTTAGGGGTTAATTTGGAAGAAAAAATAAAAGAAACTAATCCTTCTCAAATTTACAAAGTTGGAATTTAAACAGTGCTAAGTGTGTTAAGAATAAAAGTAATTGGCAATGGAGAGGAAGGAGGGGAAGGAGGGGGAGGAGGGGGAGGAGTAAGACATGTTGTAACAAGACATGCTGTAACAAGGCCAAAGCCAAACATTTAAACTGACTCAGATAGTATAAAAACTTAGTTCTCATTCATCAAATTTCCAAAATGGTTATTCTTCATTAGCCCATAGCTCTTCTCCAAGTGCTAATTCAGATTAAACTTAGAGTATTCCATCCTGTGGCTCTTAGCTCTAAATCTGATGCCAAAAATTTACTGTGGTTTTATCTGTCCAGAGAACTGCATTGGGAGGAATATGGGGGATCGTTTGTGAGAAATTTGATTTGGTTAGGCTATTTTCAGACCAGGTTTTAGCTTGTGTTCCATTGTCTAGAACCCACTCACTGAGACACCCAACTTCCAGTGGAGAAATCATCTTATTAAATAATTAGCATGTTTCTACCACAATGTTTTAAACATAAACATTTTCATTCCACATGGTACTGGGAGATAGCACTGGGAACACCTAGGTCACAGGTGAGAAGTGAGACCTAACAATTTTAAGGATTTTTCTGAAACTGTGGTTTCAGTTTTATTGAATCCAAACAAGGGCAACAATATCTAAATTCTTTATTAAGCAAATTTCACTTTTGTCTGAGTCTAGATTCTTGCACAACAAAAATCAGGCTTGTAGTAGTCCTGGAAGAGTTTTACCCATGGTACTAGAATAACTTCATTGTGTAGTCAACCTTTTCTTTAAAATTAAACAAGTACTTTTCAAAGAAAAAAATTGGGTGACCACTCATATTTTTTTTTACCTATTTCATGGGACAGGACACTGACTAAGTAACTAAATGCCCTATATATGTATTTTTAATAATATAATATTTTACTTTTACATCATTTTGTGCCTTTTTCCATCTCAGTTGTAATCCCCGTGGGCTTCCCATCACCAAATCACCCATGTGCCATCACTGTAGTCCAGTGCACATTCACCCCTGAACCCCATTTCTGATCTCATTCCCCACTTCACCCCCGTAAAATATCTCCGGTATAAAGTTGTTATTATTTTTTTTTCCCCTGCTAGGAATGAAACTATGTAGTATTTTTCCTTTTCTTTCTAGTTTATTTCGCTAAGCATGTTTTCTTCCAGCTCTATCCAAGTTCCTGCAAAAGGCATGTGTTTATCATTTTTGATTATTGAGTAATATCCCATTGTGTATATGTACCACACATTTTTAATCCAGTCATCTACTTTGGGAAATGCCCTATATTTTTACTAAGATAAATTTAGTTCTAGTAAAATCCAAACATTTCCTTTCTTTAGGTTTGTTTGTTGTTTAGACTCTTATTGAAGAAATGGAACATAAAAATAAAAGATTTATTTACTTATGCATACAGAACTGGGGTGCAGGCCAGAGGTGCAGGGACAGTGAGAAGATTTACCAGAGACTGAGTGGGGAGCAGAACAGGCTGATTGATGAAGTACACTGCTGACGGGAACAGCAAGTGGGTTAGGAGAGGTCTGCTGCACCATGTGAAACACCTCTGGGGCAGGGACTGAACTCATGCTGAAGTGGCTTTAGCTTCTTAGTGCTGTGCTTTCACCCACTGCACCACCATGGAGAGACAGAACATATTTAAGTGATAATGATTTCTGTAGTTTTCTCTAAATATCAGTATTCTAATTTATCTCTTACTTTCTCCATAGTCAACATACTGTATTGTGCCTTGATTTACACATATATTTTCTTTGGTTTACAAATGTATTTTCTTCAAATTATCTTTCAAGTTTGAATATAACATTCTTGCCTGGATAGTAGAGCTTTGGAGTTTTTTGAAGGAACCTCCAATGTGAAGAAAACATTTCTATTTAAATAATGAAGATTACACTAATTTATTTAATGCATCATCACATTGCTGGATAGTATTGACTTGTGACTGACAACACTCACAAAGCTGTGCTCACAGGAATCTTCCTCTGAAGATTCCTGTGAGCCTGGATTGGCCTGGATGCCAATTTATCATTAGCTTGCTCGCTCATATAACACATATCTTTTGAAGCCATTGCAATAATAATTAAGGCCAAACTAAAATTAAATTTAAAGGCTTTAAGACATTTGAACTATATTCCTATCAAATGATTTATGTCCAATATAGGCAATAAGATTATATTACAGTTTTCTAAGAATTTTATCATATATAACCTTAAAAAACACTTTCTATTTCCAATTATGCCTCATGGTGTTTGGGAAGGCTTTTGTGGGATGAAAACTCACAAGAAACCCCAGATGTGTTAGATGTTCACATCATTTGGAGCTCTAGTTTTCATCAGCTTTCTGCAGGGACAACTGCTCTCAGGTACTGGCCCTTGACACAGATGGATGACTGCCCTCTGCCTTTGTCCTCATGGCATTCTTATTCATTCCCATACAAACTCCATATTCACCTGACTGCTGGGTCACGAATGGTGGGTGACCATTAAACCTTGTTCAGTTGCACTCAGACACCCAGCACTCAGTAAGGGATGCAATGGTTTATGTCTCAGTGCTATGAAGTTATGGGCAACCACTGCAGAAGGAGTTCAAGCCCAGGCAGGGAGATGATCCACATGGCACAGGAGACCTCTCTTGTCTCACCTGCTGCTCCTCTCAGCTTTGTATTTCAGTAGATCTACCTGCTCTGCTCTCCATGCTATCTCTGGTGAATGCTTTCTCCATGAACCACCACCCCACACCTGTGGCCTACACCCCAACTCTTACATGCATGCATTAATAAAATAAACCTTAAAAAATATTTACGAGTCCTTTGGCAGTTATAGAAAAGCAGGAGGAGAGTACCCTTGAGGTATCATCTGCAGACTTACTTGATGACAGGTGAGATGGCATCGAGGTGTCATGAAGACTGGGAGGGAAGCATCACCCCACCAAAACAAATCAAACAGGAGAGAGGCTGTATGGGAAATTCTTATCTCCTTATCTGGAAATAAAAACACCTGAAGGTTTTCATTGCTCCCTGATTTGCATTTTTAAGCAAACAGAAGTAGAAACACTGAGATCAGAAGGTGAAGGATAGAGAGAAGGAGGTATGAGGACACTAAGGAGAGAAAGGAAAAGGAGAGAGAAAGCAGGCAAATATAAAAGACAGTGGGTTATCTTTTCCCTTTTTCTATAGGGAAGGGGAGGAAGAAGGGTCAGGACAGGAGTGGGAAGAACATAGGGACTATGGTGATCCCACACAGGGAAATTGGTGGTGATAATTTCACAGGCAAATCATACATTGTACAAAAATGAAAGATGATGTAAAAGAAAGTTTTACACTTCAAAAAGAAAGTTGCCAAACAGGACAGCAAATTCATTTCCTGTCCACGGATTTCCTGGAAAAAAAAAAAAAAGCAAGTGTTTTGTAAGGTTAAACTAGATGCTCCACCCTTACACTCAGTAACTTTCCAGAAACTTTCATTTTGAAATCTGCGGCTGTCTTCAAGCAGGAAGGACTGAGGCTTCTCCCCATGGCTGGTGAGTGGGGACTCTTTTCTGATTTGTGGTCAAGGTCTGGTAGGTCTGGTAGATGATAATGAAGTTGCTTTGTTTTGAGGATGTTAGGTTCAGAAAGTAGGATCTTTGGGTCAACTCTGGGAAAAGATTCAACAGAGCCACCCTTTCAGCTGCACTCTGCAAATTCCCCAGGTTGACTTTCTCCACAAGGCAGAGATGTTAGTTATGCAAAAGGGAGATTTACTCTGAAAAAGGGAGATAAAGAAAAAGGATACTTGCCTAGACAGAAGTGGACAGGAAGAGCTATCTTTGTGGAGGGAGGGGGCAGCCTTAGGTTTTAACCT
Source organism: Condylura cristata (assembly GCF_000260355.1). Lineage (NCBI taxonomy): Eukaryota > Metazoa > Chordata > Mammalia > Eulipotyphla > Talpidae > Condylura > Condylura cristata. The sequence goes on along the minus strand of NW_004567126.1, from coordinate 4,073,522 downwards.
CTTTTTTTGGTGGGGAGGGACTCATTTCTGTGGAGTGATCTGCTTTTGTTGATTTTTTTTGTTTTAAGATTTATTTCATTTACCCTCCCTCTCCCCACCCCAACATGAGCTAGGATGTAGGCAAGAGGAACATTGGGGTGACAGGATTCACCAGAGGCAGAGTGGGGAGCAGAACAGGCAGATGGGCTGAAAAACACTGCTGGGAAGAGTAGCTGGAGAGACAGGAGAGGACTGCTGCACCATGTGAGTCAGCTTCCTGGCTGGGATGTAACTCTATGCTACAGATTGCTTCATAGTGCTTAGACTTAACCCCTTGTACCACCAGATCCCTGCTTTTCTTCATTTTGAATAGCAGAATTTGAAAGGATCAGAGATTCTACAATGGCCTTCTCTCTCAGTATCTTCACATCCTGTCTGAGCTCTTGACACACTCTATGGTAGTCTGATTCCTGATTGGGTCTGGGCCTCTTCATCTAAACATTGGATTAGATTTTTAATTTCTATAGATGGGTTAATGGCTATGCTAACCCCTTCTACCCCCACCTCCTTGTGTGACTCAGATTCTGGCTTTGTGACTCCTCCTTGTCAAGTTTTCTACCCTTATCCTCCACCAACAGTATCCAGCAGTAGGTCTACCTTAGAGCTGCTGAAGAGAACAGGTCTCCAGGTATCCCTGAGTTAGGAGAATTGAATTCCTTCTTTTTAGCTTCTGGTCATTAGAGGGAGGGTAAACAGAAATAGAGCAAGTTATTTTGTGTGAGAGTCAACTCTGGTTTTTTTTTTTTTTTTAATTATTTAAAAACTTTTTTTTTTGCCATTTTAAAACAATGTGGCTGATGATGCAAAGGCAAATTGGGGGAGGGGAGAAGTAAACTCTGGTAGTTTCTAAATGTGCTGTGAAATGCCTACTTCCTCTAGTTTCCATATTAGGCATCAGGGTCCTAAATATGGCTGCACCAGGCAAATAAGCGAGGCTAGGAATCTGTCTCTTGAGTCTCTTGAACTGAATACACTCTTGGTGTTTTAAAAATGACTCAAAGCTTTTCTCTTTCTCTCTAGTCTTGGTGCTCACTGCTCTTGAGTGCAGAACTTCTTGGGTAGCTATCACAGTTTTTAAACTAGCCTCCTTCTCTCTAGGATGTAACCTTCCAATCCATACTGCCTATTTGCTGTTCAGGTCTCTTATCCAGAAGCTGAAGATGTCCCAGAGATGGTGTCAGTGTTTATACACCTAGTACCCAAATATGTCATGTCAATTATTTGATCTCTCTTTCATTTTAAAATAAGAGGCTCAGCTAAATTGTGTGGGGGTAGGGGGAGGAGGAGGATGTGGGGGGAAATGATGTCCAAACAAACTTCTCAAAAAGACTTCATGGACTCCACCCCTGCCCCAGACCAGAGAGGTCCAAGACACCAAGGACTACCAATTCCACAACTTCATCACCATGAAGGAAGGATTGCAGGGGACTGAGAGTGGAGTTTGGCAGCTAGATTTGGTATCAAACCAGACATGTGGAACAGGAAGATCTTTGATTTTTCACCAACTCTAAGTATGCTAATTGTTTCAGCTCAGCAGAACCGTTAGTGTAACTGGATGGACCCAGGAAAAGGGGAGGTTCCAGGTTCCCTACCCCACCAAGAAGGAGGGTTGAGCTGAGCAGAGAAGAGAGGAATCTGGAGAGGAGACTGAAGAAGGATGCAGGGTGGAGAGCCAGAAGGTACTTGAGGGAACCACATGGAGCAGAGAGACAATGGAGAAACTGTTTGTTTCTGGTCCTGGACTGGTTGAAACAGATGTGGGTCAGAGACTCTTGGAGAGGTTGACTATGACAGCATTTACTTGGTTTGATTTTACTCTTTTTTTACTCCCAGACTTCTCTGGTTATTTTTGACCCTTTTCTATGGGTCCTGGCCAGAAGGTGCTTTAGACTTGTGGTGAGATTTCAGGCCTTGCTTTGGGCCCAACCCTTTTGGGTGGACTCTTACCCACGAGGGGATGGGAAACTGGGTGCTGATTTAGAAACTATATTCTTTGTCTGTATTTTCTGTATTGCACACACATTGTATTAAAGTTCCTTTCCATTAAAGATCTTATGTTTTGTCGTTATATAGCAGATGGCAGAACCTATTTAGAGCAGGCAGGTTTGGGGGCTTAGGGGGACCCCTATCCCTGACCTGTAACAGTAGAACACTTATCAAGTTATCTTTCTCATTCTTCCTGAGTTATTAGCTTCTTCATTTCCTCTTTTTGTAAATCAACTTTTTATTAATGCTTTTTAATTAACCTTTTGGTATGTTCCTGCGGTTGAGTCACATTATAAACATGAGGGTAAGGATACACAATTAGGCCTTACCCATTTCATAATGGGGTTGTACTCTAACATGATCAGAGTTTTTAAAACATTACAATAAATCCAAATCATCTGTCACCTTTTTCTTAAAAATATTGATTACTTTTCCCTCCCTGACCTTGAGTGTTCTTGTTTTCAGGCATTTATAACCTTTTAAAGATCTGAAGATGATCCTTACACAGTTGATCTGGCATAGGGTTTGTTTTTTTGTTTTGTTTTTTTTTGTTTTTTTTGCAGATTAGTATTATTAGGCCAGGTGATAAGTTGGTTAACTTTCAGTTATTAAATTCTGGTATTTACTAATACAATTAAAAGATGATGGCACCTTGCAAACTCTAAAAAATCTCAACTTTTAAGTTTCACTACTTTGTAAAATGCATTTATCTATTTTTCCATTCATCCCTCTAAAACATGATTTTACTCATTTAAAAAAATCATGGGCCTCTCTGGTGGCCTAGGGAATCTCAGTGCTATTACCCCTTTGGCCTGAGTTTGATCCCTGGCCAGGGAGGCGGCTCATATGGCACAGTAGATCTCTCCTGTCTCATCTGTTGCTCCCCTCAGCAGTGTATTTCAGTAGATCTACCTGTTTTGCTACCACTCTGTCTCTGGTGAATCCTGTCATCGCAACCACCCCCCTCCCCACACATCTTCCTTATGTCTGGCCTACAGTCTAGTTTTTCTAAGTCATGAATGAATGAATGGATGAATGAATGAATTAATAAACCATAAACACTTGTTCATAGTATTTATCCCTGCATTTGTGTCTGACACTTTCTCATTGCTTTGTTCTTGCTTCCTAATTATTGTGCTTATGTCTGTGATTTTTTCCTTAGCCACATAATTCTTCTCAGAGTATATATTTCATGTATGCCTCTTGACTCAAACTCCTAAGATGTAAGGATTCATCTTTTCTTTCTATCAATTTAGTACTAACTAAACTTGAGCCAGGGAAGCATTAGGTTAAATTAATAACCACAGTCTCCTTTTCACCAAACAGGATGGTTTCACTGTTTCCTGGATAGTCACAGAGCGTTATTAGAAAAAGACTTGAAAATTGTGAAGTGGTTTATTACATATTAAAAAAAGCCAAATATGGCTTATTTGTTGCTACTTACTTAATAATTGATCCTGTCCTCAGGAAAAAGATGCCCTAGGAGAATGTATCTCTGACTCTCTAGTCTTCAGCATTCAGGCAGGGTTCTCTGAAGGAAGGTGTAAGTAGCCTAAGGTTGAATAATAAACAAGTAGGTGCAGGAAGTGATGTCAGGTGGATAACACCACACAGAGAAATCCCTAAGTAAAGGCTTGCTAGGAACTGAAAGAAAGTCTGTAATGAGCCAGGTGGCAGAATTTGAAGCTGAATGAGAAGACCAAGATTAAGTGGACAGATTTCATGATCAAACTAGATGTTAGAACACCCACGCTGCCTCACGTCAAAGAACAGATCGGAAGGAAGCAAGTGTAGACTTGAAGGTTCTTGGAATATTTAAGGGGACAAAGAGTGTCAGTAATGTATAGTTAGAAATGAGAGATGGTGTGATTGCAAATATTCAGCAAAAAAAAAAATCAATGCCACTTTAAGTGAGATGGATTGAAGACAACAGAAAGAACAAAAGAGGTCATTTCATTATTTTGGTGTATCTGGTGATTATATTTCACATACGAGTGAAGGGAACAGATGAATGAAAACTAACAAGTTTAACTTTGGAAGGTTGAGTTGAACAACTTTATGGAATATGGAAGAGATGGATATGAGTCTTGGTTTGGGTGTCTACATCTGGGTTGACTATACAAACTTAAAGAAAACTTTTTTTAACAACTGAAACCGAGAGAATGTGTAGCTTATGAGAAGAGAAACTGAGGGAAAACCTCTTTTGTTTTATTGTTTATGCATTTCTCCCCATTTCATGCTTTCAGTCAACTATCCACCAGCATGTGAAGGACACAACTAAATGAAATAGAAAATCACACTCAGCAGAATGCATATTCCACACCGGAATGTACATGCTGTCTGCAGTTCTTGAAAGCCTATGTTCTCACACTTGCATACTATAGTATAATACCAGTATGTCTATTCCTTTTCTAAGGAGTCTTACGACACCACCAACAGAAATTTATCCAGTCTTATCTCAGTCTCTAAAACACCTTTTATTCTATCAAATGACTATTAAATAACATGTAATAGTGTTTGATGATTTAAAGGGGGTATTCTGGATTTTGAGCACCTGAACTTGAATCTCTTCCCCTACTTAATATGCACATTGTGGGCCCTCCCTTGTGGCGCAACCGGTTAAAGCACAGAACTGAGAAGCTAAAGCCACTTCCACATGAGTTGGATTCCCGCCTGCCCCGGAGGTGACCACGTGGCAGACCTCTCCTGACCCGCCCGCTGCTCCCCTCAGCAGTGTACTTCATCGATCTGCCTGTTCTGCTCCCCACTCTCTCTGGTGAAGCCTCTCACCACCCCTGAGCCTCTGGCCTGTACCCCAGTTCTGTATGCACAAATAAATAAATCTTTTAAAAAAATATGCACACTGTGTACTATACAAATAATTTGGATAAATTATTTTACCTCTCTATTTCTGTATAATGCAAATACTTCTATATTTATATGGAGTTATTTCTTTGAGGTACCATTACTATATATTGCTAGTATTTAGAAAGTATAGGGTCCCTTCCTTCAGCTGTTATTATGCCAGGATGCCCATTGCCAAAGCACACACATTCCAACTCCATAGTCCTTTGAAAACTGATATCAGCCACTCGGCACCAATAGGAGTCAATTAATACTAATTATTATTACTGAAGCTGCATTGTGGTTAACTACAAACATATGGTTTAAGAACTGAATTTGAATACTAGCTGCATGATTATTTTACTTAAATGTTCTATAAAATAGGGGAGATATTAGCTATCTCAGTGGATATTTGCGAAGGTCTGGCATACAAATATACAAATATTTATATAGTATTCAGTAAAGAGATTTATAAACTGATACACACACACACACACACATATATATTGCTTTTAATTATCATAAATGCATAAGAGATATTAACAATCATTAAGTTGACTGGTATCAGTTCAATTTTTGTGTATGTGTTATAATTCCATGTTTCTTTCTCATTATAGTTTTAAAAAAACATTTATTGAAACAATAATTCAAGATAGCATGGATAATGAACGTGATACTTCTGAGCCAGGTTTTTGTTTCAATTCCTGTCCCATTTTCTTTATAAAGTGTGTTTTTATGTCTAAATTATTTTTGCTTCCAGATGGAATAGAAAACTTTTTTAGTATGAGATTAGATTTAATGAGGCATCTTGCCTCCTCATTTACTACTTCATATCTGTGGGGTTAAAAATAAAAGTATGACTTTGATGTATATATTCACTGAAAACTTGGAAATTGTGTCAGACAATAATCAGTTATTCTGGTATCTAACTAATATACCTTAAAGTTGACTTTCAGTTCTGAATTTTCAGGTTATTTTTAATTCTAAATTTTGACTTAGATAAGATCTTGAAGTATAAGGACTTTAGGTGAATTCATTCCTTGATGTGTCTGTTCAGCAAACATGTGAGTGCCTTTAAGTATTTTACATACTAAGATGCAGGAATGGGGTGTAGATTGAACGGCACAGCTCTTTTCACCCACAGCATTAAATACAGAGGGAAGACCCTATCATCTGTGGGAGGAATGCATGGTCCAGTCAAAAATGTGGATGTTCCTTGAAAGGAGATCTTACACTATTGTGAGAAAATCACAAGAAATTGAATACAGTGGATTCAATACCTGAATTTGGTATTAGGCCCTATGTCAGAAAGGCAAGCTCAGAAATTACTAAAAAATCTGAACTAAAGACACAGCCTCAGATGTATCTAATGGGCTAAGAGAACACTACAGGATGATACAGTGTAGATGGTGGGGAGATGGTCCATAGTCAGAAGCCTTTTAAGTATCTTTCACATTCCAGGGAGCTCTCTGATGACAGGAAATTTTCCTCTAAGCTGTCCCCTCAGGTGAAGGGGTATTTTTATTTCTCACAGGAAAGGAAAACAATGGAAATCTATATAAGGATTTGAAAAATTCTCACAAAGAATATCTATGGGAAGAACTTGAACATTTAAACAGCTTCATTTATGAAGATGAGCTAACATTTAAAAAACAATGGGAAGAGTTTGTAGCGGCCAGTTGTAGAGCAAATCAATTGCTCATATTGAACGCTGTATTTGGAGAACCATGTAGAAACAGTGATGGCCTCCCACACACTTTGCTTACCACGAACAAAATTTCCAGCAGGACAGAAGGTAAGTGATGGTCATCTGATATTTTTGATAAAGGCCACTATAGTGTCTTCTATAAGCCCTCCTTCCTAGCATTACACAAGCATCCTTTTCACTAACTTCTCATTAGTGGTTTAGAGCCACCTTGTCTTTTGTGAAACACAATGTTCAAGAAACTAAGAAACTGAGTCCTTGTGTATAGTTTGCACAGAAAGAACTAATTGTAGAGACTTAGTAGTAAAGGATACCTGAAGTTGAACTCAGCCCAAGTCACTTGGGCATATGTGATTTCATTCTTAAGTTTCCCAGGCATCAGTCTCACCATCTGTGAAATGGGGCATTTCCAGTAACTTCTTCACAACTTTGTATGACTAGGTGCACAACAGCAGGTCAGGATGACAACTGCCTCGATTTTAGATCTCAGCCAGAATTCTCTGAGCTCCAGAGTCCATTACCTCTAGTGTATATTCTGCATTTTCACTTCACATTACAAAAGTAAAATCACTTATCCCCACTAGCAAATTTATTCCACTTTTTAAATACCCTTTCTACCTAGATAGGAATGTACTCTATTAGGTTTCTTAATCCAGAGCATACCTGTATGCTTCATTAGAACATAATTGCTCTTAGCAGAGTCCGAGGCAGTTGCAGGCAAATAACACAGGATGGACAAATGTAAAACATATATGCAATTAATATCAGTTATTATAACTATCTTTAATTTCTAGTATTTAGAATTCTGCAATGCATAGCCATTTCGTGGTTCATGTAATATGATCATAACATCAGGAAAAATACCTAGGAATTGTTCAATAAAATCTTCCAAAATTTTTGACCAGAATATTACTGGACTTAATATCATCAGTAGCAGACTCAATATGCCACAGGGTTTAACTTAAAATCCCTGTCCTGAAATTAGAGTTTACCGTAATATAAGCAATAAAGAACAAAAGACAACAGAGATTGTGAAGACCTAAGACTGCAAAGTAGCTTTCTAAAAAGTCCTTCCTATAGAAAGGAACACACTCACTAGCAGATACTCATGCTAATCATATACATTTTCAAAATGGTGGCTTAGGTTGTTTTCTCATTAAAATTTAAGTGTAAATATTTAAGTCCTTGTGCAGGTTTATTTCTGTCTCTTAAACTTTGGAAGGGGGGGACTGACAATTTTTTCAAGTCAGAAATAATTCAGCAAAGGAGAACCAGAATTGAAGTAGTGGGAGCTTCAAAACGTTACTAACCCCAGGAATCACTATAAGCATTGAATTAAACTGAAATATCACAGCTGACTGTAGAATTGCTGTAGACAGGAGGAGGCATGGTCACTCTCATGACGTGTCCAGTGTCTCCCTCAGCTCTGCCTGCACATGCAGCCTCCAGAATGACTCCAGGACACCCACACGATGGTGGACCAGGGGGCCAGGAAGTAGGGTGTGCTACAGAATATGTAAAGGCCATGCCAGGCCTTTGGATGTGGATAAAGTTCTGATATAGTCTCCATTCTCATTCAGCGAATGGGGTGGGCATTCACCAAGGTATTTGTTTACTCTTACTTAACCAACTTTCATACCTGCATACTCTGTGTTGGGTAATGCTACTTAGTGAGAGAGCTAGCTCCTTGAATTCCTGCCCTCACCAGGAGAAAGGACTCTGCTTTTTCTATCAGTTTAAGGGTTTTCCTGGTCATTTCATTATATAACAGATAAGTATCAGATATTACAATTTTTACATAGGTTCCTGAGTCTCTTACTTCTTTCTTATGTGCTACTAGGCTAATGGGAGTTCCTGTTGGAACTCTCCTGTTGGAGAGCAAGTTACACCATATATTGTTTTGAAATTTACAGATTCATGTTCATGCTAGTTTTACTTCAAAAAGTATCTATCTAATTTCCAATTTTATCTGCAAAGGATATATTTATACACAGACACATATAATGTTCTAGGTGGTGATGTTTGTTAAATTTTAGTTTACCAAAGCTGCATAAATTAGAAAGAAAGGAGGAACTTTTAGTTGGAACACATACCTTCTAGACAGCTGTGTTCCAGGACCCTGTATTGCTCCATGCTGGTCGTCTTCTGGAACGAGAAGGGAAACAACATTTCACTATATAATCCATAAAAAGAAATAATTCAGAAATGGTGGTAACTTAAAGCCTAAAATTTGCTGCATCTAAATAGCTGTTATGTTGTTAGCATCACTTCTATAAAGGTACTTATTAAAAAATATATATCCAAAAACACATTGGAAAAAGTGAAGTAAAAAAAATATAATAAACTACAGTAATAGAAACTTTTATACAGGATAATATTGTAACTGAAGATAATGGTTTCTTCTCACGAAATAAAGCTTGGTTACATCCCCTCTGGTATATTCCTCTTAATTTCTTCTGTAAATTTCTCCTCTTCCTGACGTCCAAAGGAGGGCTCTGGGCTTTCCCACACTCTTGCACACCCTCAGCCAGATGAGGACAAGCCATGCTGGAGACACGTACATTTCTCTAGTGACTAGGTCAGGATGCATCAGAAGTAAACTTTTCCAAGAGGGAGGAGTTAGTTCCTCACATATTAAACATGGGTTGAAAATACTGCTGTTTGTTCAGCAATTTGGAATAAGGACATCCATATTAGGTAGCATGCTCTGGTTCCTAGACAGCATTTCTCCTGTAAATAGCTAACTTCAGTACAGGATGAAGACTCAGTGAGGTCCATCTCTCATGGGAAGGTGAGTTCAGTTCAGGCTTAGGTTGCTAAAAATAGATTCAGTATTTGTGTTAGATGTTTGTATCTGATGTGTTGTGTGGATTACGAGTCACATGTGGTAAGCCAATGTGACTACTAAGAACTTGAATTGGGACTATTATATATATAGATCTAATGCATTAGTAGGAAATATATGTTAACATTAATATCATCTGTTCATTTTTTATAATGTGGACATAAGACAATTTAAAATTTATAGGTGTGACTCATATTTCCAACAATAAATAGTATTTAATATACTTTTGCTCAGCGATAACAGCAAGTCCATATGGGTGAGTGAGTATTCTAGAATAAAATTAGTGGGAAAAAAAATCAAACTTTTCTGCTAACTATGGCAAGACTACAATTAAACCCATGTTACCAAGACTTTTTCTTTAAAATAATAATAATCTATGATTGCATTTTGGGGACAATACATTTTTCTTTCTGGGGGCACAACTGCATTCTCTATCACACAATTCTCCCTGCCTCCTTAATCCTCACTAAACATTAGCTACAACTATACATATTAAGAAAACTTCTTCACAGAATTTTCCTTTTCTGTAAATATTCTTAGCTGCTAATTAGGTTGATGGTCACAGAAGCAGCTGTGGTAATTTATATGATGTATGTATCCTGCAGTTCCTCCAGAGCTTGAGGCCAGACCAACTGAGTCAGTGAAATCAATAGATGGCATCAAGCTTTGCCCTGATGAAGAATTCCAGAGAATACATAGACAAAGGGCTGGAGAGGTAATGTGCTCTGTATGTGAAAATCAGAAGAGAATCAATGGTTTTCACCAAATACATGTGGCTAGAGAATGAATGCTTGTGAGGGTGGGTGGTGGTAGTCTTTCATAGGTTCTTTAAGCAAGGAGGTTATCATGAAACTTCCCATAGACACCATTCTATTTTCAACCCCATTACAGAATGCTAATAGTGGTTTTGTAGATTTGTTAGTTCTCATTTTGAGGGGGACTTATGACAATTTTACAGTCATTACGAGTCAAAAAAAGTTTTATAACATGACTGAATAGGAAGTACTTATATTCTAGTGGAAAAGCATAAGCACAAAGCATATTTAAAGATATAATTACTGTCCATAAGGCTTCTTGTGTTGATATGTTTAAAACAGTATCCAGGGGGCATCCCTGGTGGCACAGCAGGTTAAAGCACAGCACTGAGAATCTAAAGCCGCTTCCACATGAGTTCGATTCCCGCCTGCCCCGGAGGTGACCACATGGCGTGGCAGACCTCTCCTGGCCCATCCGCTGCTCCCCTCAGCAGTGTACTTCGTCAATCTGCCTGGTCTGTTCCCCTCTCTGTCTCTGGTGAAGCCTCTTACAGACCCTGAGCCTCTGGCCTGCACCCCAGTTCTGTATGCACAAATAAATAAATCTTAAAAAAAAAAAAAGTATCCTAAGAATAATATTACCAAAGGCAAAGAGTATCATCCTTCAGCTGATGCCAGTGTCAAGTTCATGTTTTTTTTCTAAAACTCAGCCTGCATCAAGATTACTGAGAAACAATTGAATAGACAGAGGTAGGGCTTTTTTTCTAGTCTCTTGGGATTCTCAAGAAACCACCCAGCCTATGTCCTAGGTCCTCCCAAAATTCACTTTCTCTTCACACGTCTTCCTGTTGTCTACCCAATCCACTACATAGAGGAAGAGAGGCTGGGCCTTATGCTATTGGATGTGGGAGGGTCAGCTCCACTAACCCTTCACAGAGCAACAGTGACTAGTGTAGGCAGGTTTCACAGAGTTGAAGTAAGTTTAGTCCACTACATACATACTCATCTGAAGATATACTTGTTAAAGTAATCCTCAGGGCAGGAAAAAGCCTCCAGCTTTGCCTGTAGAAACTGACCAAAGGGTAAGGGAAGAAAAGGCAGCAGCTCTGCTGTGGCTACCAGATTTGGTGAAAGATCTCTAAGATCTCTAAATATCATGCATCCAATATTTTTCAGTTTCGTTGGGTCTGTTCCTCAGTATCAAACACCTACTGTCCAAAAATAATTAGCTTCTGTAAGTTATGACTAGTTAGTGAATGCATGTTACATTTTCAACTTTCAACAGAGACAACTTTAATTCTTAAGACTCTGATTTTGGGACATCATTGGGACTCCGCTGAAGATGGGGAGAGGAAGAATTATTGACCAGAAATATCCTGAAATATTCCTTAAGTGAATATGCTTGAAAAAGAGTGACAGATAAATTAATAAATTTGACTGAATAGAGGCATCACAGAGGAAGTTGCTCTTTTGGTGGCTGGTCATAACAAGAAACCACATCTTGTCTTTCCAGAGGGACTAGGAGTGGCCTGGGTAAGAGATTCAGGAGGAGCTTATGCAAACAGCTCTTCACTGTTTCCTGAAGACTATGAGGATGATTCTATTAAGAGAGCCCATATAGAGAAGGATTTTATTGCTTTCTGCTCTTCCACACCAGGTAATCTTTGTCTACCAGGTGATCTTTGTCAGCATCATTAGTGTAGGAAATCAGTTATTTTCAGATTGTACTAACAAACCATATTCTCCAAGTTAATCCAAAATAGATTATAGAGATTCTCTGTGAAAAATGAACATCGATGTCTTTAATTTGTAAAAGGCCTTCACAAATACCTGCTTCTACCTTTCCCACCCATTTTCCTAACAGGAACTAGCTTCATAAATGATTGCAGTTTGAAAAAGAATTTTAATCTCTTCTCATTATCTATGTAATGACCATGATTACAGAATAAAATGTTGGTAGAAGCATGTTCATACTTACATGCACAGCAGCTGATATACATTTCTCTTATTTTTTGCATGTTTTATTTCTCTACTATGTAATATAACATCATGTTTAATATTTCTCTCCATTAAGAGACTGTTATACCTTGCCTTTCAAAATTATTTCTCAGATTGCATTTTTTGACTCTGCCATTTTCATATTTAGCTAACTTTTGTCTCAGTGACTGTGACTGATAGTACTTGATTCGAACTATTATTTTATAGAGTGTGTAAATTGAAATCATATAAGTTACCATGTATACACTGGGTATTATGCATCTTCTATTTTCTAAACACATGTGAGACATTATATGTAATCTTCAGATATGTCTTTGTGGCAGGAATCATTCACTCCTGTTATAGCTAGACCATTGTATTTCAGAGTATAATTAAGTCAGAGTCAGGAAGTGGTTTTACTATCAGGTATTTTTTCCCCAAGGACCAGTCCTCACCCCATTCAGCCTTTCTCTCCCTCTCTACTATATCAGTAGTCTCTGAACTCAGAGACTATTCAGCCTAAAATCTGCACCCATATAGCACCCACCCTTGCCCTCACATATTGTGAGGAGGGGACCCCGTGATCTGTGGTGGTTGGGTGCCTTGTGGTGGGTGTGTGGTGCAGACATTCAGATGAAGATATGTGATCCTGTAACTAGGTATTGCATTTGTAAACCAATCTTAGCACAATAACAAAAACAAAACAAAAAAAAGCTGAAAAATATATATAGATTTAGGATTCCAGAAAAAAAAAATTGTGGCTTACAAGTACAAATACATTCAGAATATACTCAAAAAATGAGCTGGGAGTGTACAGATGAAAGTGTGAGAATAGCATAATATGAACAGTCTATCTCAGCTAGCGAGGAAACTCTAGTGCTTCCAGCTCTGTGGCAATCAACAGCCTCAAGTGAGATTTGCAAATTGCTTCATTCACAGATAATGTTTCCTTGAGACATCCCACACATGGCTGTCTCTTTATTTTAAAACTCATAGAAAAATTTCAAGAATATGCTTGGTGCTGTGACCTGGAGGAAATTTTCCGAAAGGTAGGGACTTAGATTCTTCTGCATCTCTGGTTGTTTGACTATTGCAACTAGAAACCCAGGGAACAGCTGTAAAAATGCCCTTTGGTGAGTGAGCAAAGTGGAAAGCCACCCAAGACTGGGAATGTCTGGTGGCCACTCCCCATTTGCATAGGCACATTGCTATGACTTTAACAGCTGTAGATCTTTGGGAGATCTACAAATTGTTCTACACAGCTGGCCTGGCAGGTGTTTTTTCGTTTTTTTTTTTTTTTTTTTTAATAATAGGAAGGTGATCAGTTGATTATCAAACAGTTATTAAATTATAGGTACTGTTAGTGCAATTAACATACAAGAGTTCCTTATTTACTTTTCTATACTCTGCATAGTCTCTTAAGCTGAGCTAAAGAGTCTTCCCTCAGGAAAAAAAAAAAAAAATCTACTGATTATCTGTCCCATCCAGGTTCGGTTTTCCTTTGAGCTGCCAGAAGGCAGGGCACAGATGCCCACCGCTGAAAGAGTGACTTTGACAAGACTTTTCTACCTCTTTCCAGGACTCTAAGTGAGTAATCACATGAGTGTGTGTGGACAGATGTGTGTGGTGGGGTGAGGTTGAGGGGACAGTGGAGTTTCACCTGGTCACGTGGGTGTGCAGGCCCCAGAGTAACAACAGGGACAACCGGGGCTGTAGTGCAGGGTGGCTGCTCACGGCTCTGCTGAGCTCCGTGGCCCTCTCAGGCCTGCTGATACCGAGTGAGAAGCAGTCGGAGGTGATGGCAGTTAGTGGCAGCTTCCTCCCCTCACCTCAGCAGAGCAGCACGTAGTCGTGGGCTGATGGGCCTGTCTTTGCCTGTGTATGTACACCCGGTAGATAGAGGGATTTCACTATTGTGCACAATTTAATTTTTGTTTGTTTTTTCTCCTTTTCCCGTAGGATGCCAGGAGACTGTTATGCTGCACCTGCTCTTGAAAACATGTCTGCAGGTGACATTACTTCGAACATTCCAGAAATAAGAATATCAATAAATGTTCTTTAATCAGGATATAAAGATGCAATTTTGCCTTGATTTTCTTTTGCTAGCCCAGGATAACAGGAGTTGAAGAAGCAGGTCACCGGGTTATGGACTTGGTGTCTTAGTCTCTGTCCATAAAGATTCCATTGGCTAAAGCACCACTCTTATAGAAACCATTTCAGGGCTTCGTGCTTTAGGGCTCAGAGGCAAACTGCAGCAGGCACCTATTTCAGAGGACTTGGCCTCAGTGAGGAAGATGCAGATCAGCACCCTGTGTGCTAAGTGACTCACCAAAGTCCCAGAGTGTACAACTGACAGAGCCCTAAGTTGTGGGAAGAAGACCAGGGTGAAAGCGGTTGTGTGTGGGGATTAAGGAATTCATAAGAGACAGACTGAGGAACAGAACAGATGGGTTTATTGAGATATGCTGATAAAAGAAGCAGCAGGTGAGAATGCAGACTCTGTGCACCTGGAGGACTGCTGCTCTTTTATATTGTTTTGCAGGCTTTTTAAGTTGGGGCTCCATTTTGCACCAGTTTTCTGCTGGGGTGTCTGGTCCCAGTCACTGCCCTAACATGGAAGCACTTCTGGCCTCATTCCTGTCCCTTATGTATCCCACCCTGCTGGGTCAGGAGTGGGGTTATTTTTTTATTTATTTTTAAAGATTTATTAATTTCTGCATACAGAACTGGGGTACAGGCCAGAGGTACAGGGGCAGTGAGAGGATTCACCAGAGACAGAGTGGGGAGTAGAACAGGCGAACTGATGAAGTACACTGTTGAGGGGAGCAGCGGGTAAGAAAGGAGAGGTCTGCCGCACCATGTGGGTCACCTCCGGGGCCAGGGATCGTACTCGCCCTGAAGTGGCGGTGGCGAGCTTGCAGTGCTGCATCCTAACCCATTGTGCCAACAGGGAGGGCCTAGTAGTGGGGTTATTTTAAATTTTATTCAGTAGAACCCAAACACCCAGCATTCAGCAAGGTTAGAAGAAGAAGCAGTGGTAGAACTAGGCTCAGGAGCCCTTTCTAATTATAATCCATGACAAGTAAAGGCAAATTCCTGCTTTGTGAAAACTTCAAAACGAACATATCACAGGTTTCTTGTTTTCTTTGTCCATTGACCTGGGCAAACCTCTTTGCACAAGGTGCATTCATTCCCCTATCACCTGAGACTGCATCTCTGACCAGTCACTGTTCAGAGACTATCAAAACAGGGAAATGAACAGCCCTCCTTAGTAAACATTAAGTGTTAAGGGTGGCTTAGACAGTAAAAGGAAAGCTGGAGAGGAGTGGCCTGGAGACATCTGCAGAATTACCTGATGACAGGTGAGAAACACTAGGATGTCAGGGCCACAGGAAGGGAAGCATCATCCCACCAAAAGAGATCATGCAGGAAAGAGGTTGAAGCTGTATGGGAAATTCTTATCTCCTTATCTAGAACTAAAAATACTTGTAGATTTTCACTACTCCCTGATTTGCATTTTTAGGCAAGCAAAAGAAACACTGAGATTAGAAGGTGAAGGATAGCGAGGAGGAGGGGTGGGGCACTAAGGACAGGGAGGAAAAGGAGCCACAAAGCAGGCAGAGGTGCAAGGTGTAGGGAATTCATTATCTTTCCAGTTTTCACTTCCCTAAGGAAGAAGTTTTACCACACAGGACAGGAAAGTCCATTCGCTGTACACAGGGGATTTTCTGAAGTTGTGTAAGCTGTTTTCTGAATAGATGCTCCACCCCCTGCACTCAGGAAAGTTCCAGTAACTTTCGTTTTGTAGTCTGAGGCTTTCTTCAAGCAGGGAAGGGCTGAAGCTGCTTCCCATGGCTGGTGAGTAGGGCTTCTTTTCTGTTTATGGGTCGAGGACTTGGGTGTTAGGTCTGGGAGAGGCAGAGATAAGGAAGTGAGGTGACAGCATGTACAACGAAGGTCCTACCTTAGAGCTGCTGAAGAGAGCAGATCTCCAGGTATCTCTCAGGAAAGGTTAAACCCTTCATTTCAGTTTCTGGTCATCAGAGGGAGGGTCATCACCAATAGAGCAAGTTACTTGTGTAAGAGACAATTCTGGTGTGTATTTTTTTTTTCTTTTTCATTTTAAAATAATGCAGATGTTGATAGGATGGCAAATTGGGGGAGGGGGGACTTAAATTCTGATGGGTTGTAAATGCATTCTGAAATGCCTGCTTCCTCTAGTTTCCCTATTAGTCATCAAGGTCCTAAACATGGCTCAGCCAGGCAGATAAGGGAGGCTGGGGGATCTGCCCCATCTGCCCCTCTGCTCTCTCTTGTACTGAGTACACTCTCTCGGTGTTTGGTGTTTTCAAAGTGACTTGAAGTTTTTCCCTTTCTTTATAGCTTTCTAACAGCTCACTAGTGTAGAATTTTTTGTACTGCTAACAGTTTTTAAACTGGCCTCCCTTTTGCTAGGATTTAAACACCCCCCCATCCATCCAGCTCTAGTCTCTTACCCAGAAACCAAAAATGTCTCAGAGATGGTGTCACTGTTTATACAGCTAGCAGCCAAACATGTGACATCACTTTTATGACCTTTGTTTCATTTAAAAAGGAAGAGTTCAATTAATTCAGTGATTTCTAAGTCCTATAACAAAACCAAATCATCTTAAAATATGATTACTTTCCCCTCCCTGAGCTTGAGTTGTCTTGATTGCAGGTATTTACAATCTTTAGGAGATCTACAAATTGTTCTTACATGGCTGGCCTGGCATAGTTTTTTTTTTTTTTTTCAGATTAATAAATGGGAAGATGATCAGTTGATTATCATAGAGTTATTAAATTATAGGTATTGTTAGTGCAATTAACATACAAGACCCCTTATGACCTTCAAGAAAAAAAAATCAAATATTTTAAGACATGTTTCTACTTTTAAAAATGTATTTACTCATTTTTCCACTAATCCCTCAAGAGCATGGTTTTAGACTTTTTAAAAATATGTTCATAGCATTACTCCTGCTATTGTGTCTCTTCCTTTCTTGCTGCTTTCTTCATGCATCCTTATTTATTTTATAATTTCTTTATTTGTATATTTTTACATCAGATATAGTCCCCATAAAATTCACCCTTGCACCATAACCACAGTCCCTTGTGCTCTTTACTGCCTGTGTTTTTTACTCTCTCCTTCTCCCTCCTCTGCAGAATATCTCTGGCGTATAGCTGTCTGGTTATTTTTTATTTAGTTTTGTTTTATTGATTTTCTTTCTTTTTTTTTTTTTTATAATGTTATTTTTACCCTTGATCCCTTATTTGGTTTCCCTATATTCCAGTGAATAAAGGGAATATAGGGAAACATTGGAATATAGGGTAACCATCTGATATAATTTTTTTCTTTCTGACTTATTTCAGTGAGCACAATCCCTTCTAACTCCACCCATATTACTGCAAATTGGCATTAGCTTAACTTCTGTATAGCTGAAAGTATTCCATTGCGTATATGTCACACCTTCTTGATCCAGTTGTCTGTTTTGGGCATTAAGTCTTATCTATTACAAATAGAGCTGCAGTAAACATAGGGATGTAGGTGTCTTTTGAATGAATAATTTTGTGTCTTTTGGGGAGATCCTTAGTTGTGGAATTGCTGGGTCAAATGACAGCTCCACTTTTAGTAAACTGGACTCTCCATCCAGTTTCCATAGTGGTTGCACCAGTTTGCATTCCCACCAGTGGAGGAGAGTTCCTTTTCACCACATCTTCCCCAACATTTGTTGCTGTTATTTTGGTTTTTAACATGTGCCATTCTTACTAGTATAAGGTGGTATCTCATTGTGCTTTGATTTGTATTTCCCTCACTATGAGGAATGTTGGATATTTTTTCATATGTCTATTTGTCATTTGCATTTCATCTTTGGAGAAGTATATTTTAAATTCTAGAGCCCAGCTTTTGACTAGGTTATTTACCTTGTTTTTCTTAAGTTGTGTGAGTTCTTGGTATCTTTGTGATGAGTCCTTTGTCAGCTGTATGACGTAAAAAATTTTCTCCCCATTGATAGGGTGTCT